>NW_013666220.1:0-15317 GCF_000517525.1 Limulus polyphemus
CCCATCAGCTGAGATATTCTCACATCAATTGCTGGAAATTGGGAACGGAAAGGTGCCGGTTGATCTGACCTCAGAACGAATTTCATTGCCTCATAACTTCTGCAATTTAGTGACGTCAAAAAGAAGAATTGGTTGAAAAAGTATTTCCCAATATTCAAACGAATTATAAGAATGACGAGTGAACGAGCTATTCTTGCGGCCAAGAACAAAGACGTCTACGAATTTAACAATATTATTCAGTCTAACATTCAAAGGGAGGCAGTCACATACAAGTCCGTCGACACTGTTGTGGAAGCAGAATTTTTGAATTCACTCGATCTGCCACCGCACGTACTGCAGTTGAAAATCGGCGTGCCAATTATCATGTTGCGAAATATCAACCAGCCAAAGCTTTGCAACGGCACGCGGCTTGCAGTAAAAAAATTAATGAGAAGAAACAATCTCTATACAGGACCTTTAAAAGGTGAAAGTTTCCTCATTCCTCGCATTCCTATGATTCCAACGGATATGCCATTTGAATTTAAGAGATTGCAATTCCCAATTCGATTGGCGTTTGCTATCACCATCAACAAAGTTCATGGCCAATCTTTAGAATTGTGCGGTTTAGATCTTGACACGGACTGCTTCTCACATGGATTGCAACAGTTGCGTGTTCTAGAGTCGGCAAACCAGACAATCTCTATATCTGCACAGACAATGGAACAACAAAAAATATTCTATACCCACGAGCATTGTGAAAATAAACATATTAGAAACGTCATTATTAGTCTCAAAGTGGGTTCCTCGTCATCGAATACTAGAAACGTGCGCTTTCTCTTTTCTTTCTTTTCCATTTAATCAGACTGAGTCACAGCAACGCGTGGCCGGGTACAACTAGTATTGAAATAAAACGATACGATACGTAAATTAAAAAGAAACACCAATAATGTTAAAAACAGAAACTACGCCAACTGTTATAGAAAAAATTCTAAACGAAAGGTAGTTGAGAAGAACAATGTAGAAAAGGCTTCCATTTCTCAATAGAACTATCATGTGTATCTTATCAGTCTTGAAATATCTAAATCACGATATATATATATTCAAAATGTAATAATGCTCTACTTTGAGTTTTATGAAATGTGTTGGTATAATCGTTCTTCGGATATTTCTAATAGTGGTGTAAACACCATCACAAATGCAGTTGTTAAAAATGGATTCGATAGATAGTGATCCGAAATAAACAGTAAAAGGATGAAAAGCAAATAAAACGAAGCTTACTGTAGATGATACAACAAATGATAAAATAAAAATTGAAATGAGAGATAGGTATCGAAAACTCGAAAATCGAAACTTAGCTGTGAAAGTAACCCAAAAGACACAAAACGTGAAAATGTACCTGAATTATAGAGAAAATTTCAAATAACATTGAAAACAAAAATGAAATGATAGTTAGCTCTGTAAAACAGGAAAATGGATAACTTTCTATAGGATTTCTCGCATAATTTGAAAAGTCATTCAATCGAAGCGAATTTCACGTTATAAGTTGAATAGCTACAGAGATAATGAAATCGATTCTTGTGGATAAAAAACTTTCAAGAAATATTGAAATAAAACGATACGATACGTAAAATAAAAAGAACCACCAATAATGCTAAAAACAGAAAATACGCCAAGTGTTATAGAAAAGGCTTCCATTTCTAAATAGAACTATCATCTCAAAGTATCTAAATCACGATAGGGTAAATCTAGTGTTAATATAGATCGACTTTTAAAATTGTGATAATGCTATACATTGTGTTTTGTGAAATGAGTTTTTTCGAGTGTTTTGATAATTGTGTAAACACCATTACAAACGATGTTGTTGCAAATGGATTAGATAAATAGTAATCCGTAAGAAACAGTAAAAGACACAAATACAGGTAAAACGATAGCGTTATGATACAAAAGCAATAGAAATAAGAAATAGGTATCGAAAACTCGAAAAACGAATCTTAGCTGTCATAGTGTTCACAAAAGACACAAAATATGAAAATGTCCTGAATTTTAGAGAAAGTTCTTAGCAGCATTGAAGACAAAAATAAAAGGTTAATTAGCTCTGTAAAGAAGGAAAATGGATACCTTTCTGTAGTATTGCATGCTAAAATTTAAAAGTCATTCAATCGAAACGAATTGCACGTTATAAGTTGATTAGCTACATAGATTATTAAATCGATTCTTGTGGATAGAAAACTTGCAAGACATAATGAAATAAAACGATACGATACGTAAATTAAAAAGAAACACCAATAATGTTAAAAAAGAAAATACGCCAAATGTTATAGAAAACATTCAAAACAAAAGGTAGTTGAGAAGAACAATGTAGAAAAGGCTTCCATTTCTGAATAGAACTATCATCTGTATCTTATCAGTCTTGAAATATCTAAATCACGATAATGTATATTATAGATCTACTTTTAAAATTCTGTGTTTTGTGAAATGTGTTGGTATAATCATTCTTCAAGTGTTTTGATAATTGTGTTCCCTCAAATGGATTAGATAAATAGTAATCCGTTTGAAACAGTAAAAGACACAAAATATGAAAATGTCCTGAATTATAGAGAAAGTTCTAAGCAGTATTGAAGACAAAAATAAAATGATAATTAGCTGTGTAAAAAAGGAAATTGGATACCTTTCTGTAGTATTGCACGCTAAAATTGAAAAGTCATTCAATCGAAACGAATTTCACGTTATAAGCTCGAAATAGCTGCAAGACATATTGAAATAAAACGATACGTAAATTAAAAAGAAACACCAATAATGTTAAAAACAGAAAATACGCCAAATGTTATAGAAAACATTCATAACTAGAAGTAGTTTAGAAGAACAATGTAGAAAAGGCTTCCATTTCTAAATAGAACTATCATTTGTATCTTATCAGTCTTGAAATATCTAAATCACGATATATATATATATTCAAAATGTAATAATGCTCTACTTTGAGTTTTATGAAATGTGTTGGTATAATCGTTCTTCGGATATTTCCAATTGTGGTGTAAACACCATCACAAATGCTGTTGTTGAAAATGGGTTCGATAAATAGTGATCCGAAATAAACAGTAAAAAAGAAGAAAAACAAATGAAACGAAGCTTACTGTAGATAATTCACCAAATGATACAATAAAAATTGAAATGAGAGATAGGTATTGAAAACTCGAAAAATGAATCTTAGCTGTCAAAGTGTTCACAAAGGACACAAACTATGAAAATGTACCTGAATTATACAGAAAATTTCAAATAACATTGAAAACAAAAACGAAATGATAGCTAGATTTATGAAAAAGGACAATGAATACCTTTCAGTAGTATTGCCTGCTAAAATTTAAAAGTCATTCAATCGAAGCGAATTTCACGTTATAAGTAGATTAGCTACATAGATAATGAAATCGATTCTTGTGGATAGAAAACTTGCAAGACATATTGAAATAAAACGATACGATACGCAAATTAAAAAGAAACACCAATAATGTTAAAAACAAAAAATACTAGAAGTAGTTCAGAAGAACAATGTAGAAAAGGCTTCCATTTCTAAACAGAATTATCATCTGTATCTTATCAGTCTTGAAATTTCTAAATCACGATATATATTTGAAATGTAATAATGCTCTACTTTGAGTTTTATGAAATGTGTTGGTATAATCGTTCTTCGGATATTTTTAATAGTGGTGTAAAGACCATTACAAATGATGATGTTGCAAATGGATTATTTTCTCGTTAATCTTGTTTTCAGTGTTATTCTTTTTACATTTTTTTCTATGGTTTATCAACATTAGAATTTATTTACGTTATTTTTACATGGTTTAGATTGTTTCTATATCGTTTTCTATATTTACTGTTTGTTCGTCGTGTTTATTTCTCCTTTCTTTTTATATCTGAACACTATTTATGTATTAGAAACACACGAAGATCGACTGCAATTGTACAATAGAACATATTGAATAACTTTATCATATTTTTAGACACTAAACTCGTAATGTAGTGTAGAGGGACCTTTTAGACTTAGCATATGAAAAGTGTTAGTAACTTTTGAAAACACATGTGCTCTTCGTGTATGTCACCACTAACCTTAATTTTGTAAGTTCTCAATTCCATGTGGTTTGTTTTGTTGAATTAGTTTTCGTTTATGTGTGTTTCTCCCATCTAACAATCTTTTCGTGCATTTTCCCTATCGTTTTGAAAAAGATTCCATACCGACGAAATTCTTCAACCGCTTATATAATATCGAGTTATTTCAAGTTAATTATCTGGTTTGTGGTTTCTGTAGTAGCTAAGATGTTTCTACAATTAACTATTGCTCTCTGTGTTATTTCTAGCTTTCTCTCTTTTCTCGTTGATGTTGTTTTTAGTGTTATTCTTTTTGCACCTTTCCCATGTTTTATGTATATTAGAGTCGATTTATATGATTTGTATATGGTTTAGATTGTTTCTATATCGTTTTCTATTTTTAGTAATCGTTCTAAGTGTTTTATTCCTCCTTTCTCTTCATATCTGAACACTATTTATATAGGGTATTTTGAACAACAACAACTGTCATGGTGCTGACTTAAGGATTTGTAACACACGAAGATCGATTGTAATTGTACGTTACCAATAGTTTTATCATATTTTTAAACACTAAAGTCGTAATCTAGTAGATAGGAACTTTGAAGACTTTGAATAAGAACAGTGTTGGTTACTTTTACAATCACAAGTGTTCTACGTTAAGGTTACCACTAACCTTAATTTTGCAAGTTCTCAATCTCTTTTATATGTTAATTACTGTTTATGTGTGTTTCTCCCATCTAACTATCATTTGGTGCATATTTCCTCTAGTTATGAAAAAGATTCCATAATGACGAAATTCTTTAAAAGTTTATATAGCATCGCGTTTCTTCAAGTTATTTCTTTTGTGGTTTCTGCATTAGTTAACATGTTTTTACTGTTATCTATTGCTCTTCGTGTTATTTCTTGCTTTCTCTCTTTTCTCTTTAATGTTGTTTTTAGTGTTATTCTTTTTGCATCTTTTCCGTGTTTTATGTATATTAGAGTCGATTTATATTATTTTTATATGGTTTAGATTGTTTCTATATCGTTTTCTATATTTAGTAATCGTTGTACGTGTTTTATTTCTCCTTTCTCTTTATATCTGAACACTATTTATATAGGGTATTTTGAACAACAACAATTGTCATGGTGCTGACTTCAGTATTAGAAACACACGAAGATCGACTGTAATGGAACATAACGAATACATTTATCATACTTTTAAACACTAAACTCGTAATGTAGTGGAGAGGAACTTTCAAGACTTAGCAAAGTAACAGTGTTAGTTACCTTTAGAAACACATGTGTTTTTTGTGTATCTCACCACTAACCTTAATTTTGCAAGTTCTCAATCGCATGTGGTTTGTTCTGTCGAATTCGTTTTCGTTTATGTGTGTTTCTCTTATTGAACAATATTTTCATGCATTTTCCTTGTCGTTTTGAAAAAGATTTATACCGAGGTAATTTTTCCAGAGCTTATAGAGTTTCAAGTTTCTTCAAGTTAATTATCGTTTTTGTGGTTTGTACATTATTCAAGATGTATTATACTCTTATCTATTTATTTGAGTGTTATTACTAGCTTTCTCTCTTTTCTCATTAATATTTTTTTTAGTGTTATTCCAAGTTAACTCCCTTTTTTCGTCTTTTCCACGTTTTATGGACATAATTATCAATTTATGTGATTTCTATATGGTTCATTGTGATTTTATATCGTTTTGTATACTCAGTATTAGTTCTACGTGGTTTGTCTCTCTTTCCTCTTTATATCTGAACACTCTTTATATAGTCTATTTGGAACAAGAACAATTCTTATGATGCTGACACCTGAATATCGATTATAATCGTATTTGCAATAGAACATTACAAATAGCTTTATCACGTTTTTTAACACTAAACTAGTAATCTAGTGGATAGGAACTTTCAAGATGCACAATGTTACTTTTCTCTATCAAAATATGAAGTTACTACGTGTATGTTACAAAGTAACCTTTATTTTGGAAGTTTTAACTCGCAAGTCGTTTATTGTTTAGAGTGAATTATCGTTAAGGTGCTGACTCAAGTATTACAAACACACGAAGATTGACTCTAACTGTACTTGTAATAGAACGTTACCAATAGCTTCATCACATTTTTAAACACTAAACTCGTAATCTAGTAGATAGGGACTTTGAATATGAACAGTGTTAGTTACTTTTACAAACATAAGTGTTCTACGTTTATGTTACCAATAACCTTAATTTTGCAAGTTCTCAATTCCATGTGGTTTGTTCTGTCGAATTAGTTTTCATTTATGTGCGTTTCTCCCATCTAACAACCTTTTCGTGCATTTTCCCTATCGTTTTGAAAAATATTCCATGCCGACGAAATTCTTCAACGGCTTATATAGTATCGAGTTTCTTCAAGTTTATTATCTCATTTGTGGTTTCTGCAGTATTTAAGATTTTACTACTATTATCTGTTGCTCTTCGTGTTATTTCTTGCTTTCTCTCTTTTCTCATTAATGTTGCTTTTAGTGTTATTCTTTTTGAATCTTCTCCGTGTTTTATGTAATATTAGAATCCATTTACGTAATCTTTATATGGCTTAGAGTCTTCTATGAAATGTATTGGAATAATCGTTCTTCGGGTGTTTTTAATAGTTGTGTAAACGCCTTCATAAATGATATTGTTGCAAATAGATTAGATAAATAGTAAAATAAAGCAAACAATAAAAGAGAAAAAACAAGTAATACGATAGCTTACTGCAGATAATACACCACATGATGAAAAACAATTGAAATGACAGAAAACACGAAAAACGAAATTTAGCTGTGAATGTAACCCAAAAGACACAAAACGTGAAAATGTACCTATATTATAGAGCAAATTCAAAGCAAGAATGAAAAAAAAAAAGATAATTTGCTCTGTGGGAATAGTAAATCGATACTTAGCTGTAGTATTGACAGCTGAAATTGAAAAGTCATTGAATCGAATCGAATTTCACGTTATAAGCTGGTTAGCTACAGAGATAATAAAATCAACCCTTATGGATAAAAAACTTGCAAGACATACCGAAAATAAACGATACGATACGTAAATTAAAAAAACAAAACACCAATAATGTTAAAAACAGAATTTACGCCAAATATTATATAAAACATTCAAACTAGAGTTAGTTAACAAGAACAATGTAGAAAAGGCTTCCATTTCTAAAGAGAACTATTATTCTGTATCTTATAAGTATTGAAATATCTAAATCACGATATATGTAAATCTAGTGTTAAAAATGTAATAATGCTATACTTTGTGTTTTATGAAATGTATTGATATAATCGTTCTTCGGGTGTTTTTAATAGTTGTAAACACCATCACAAATGATGTTGTTGCAAATGGATTAGATAAATAGTAATCCGAAACAAACAGTAAAAGAGATAAAAACACATAAAGCTTACTGTGGATAATACACCAAATGATAAAAAACAATTAAAATGAGAGATAGTTATCTAGAACACGAAAAACGAAAATTGGCTGTGAAAGTAAGCGAAAAGATAGAAAACATGAAGAGATACCTGAATTATAGAGCAAATTCCAAGCAAGAATGAAAAGAAAAAATATACAGATAAGGATAGTAATCACATATAAATGGATGCACAGGAAAAATGAATTGTAAAACTCAAACTGAAATTTGGAACTGATTGAGATGAATAGGTTGAATATATCATTCATCAAATCAAAAACCAATCTTTAATGAAAGCAAAACAACAAGTAAAAATAGACGAGTGCCCAAAATCTTAGAAAATATTAATCACTTGGATCTGGTGAAAACTCTAAATAGAAAATATTTAATTAGAGGCGATCGGATATGTTCTCGATGAACATTTTGAATATTTTATGATAAACTAACGTTTACG
Source organism: Limulus polyphemus (assembly GCF_000517525.1). Classification (NCBI taxonomy): domain Eukaryota; kingdom Metazoa; phylum Arthropoda; class Merostomata; order Xiphosura; family Limulidae; genus Limulus; species Limulus polyphemus. Next base: position 7,928 of record NW_013666220.1, read on the forward strand.
TTTCTAATGGAAGAAAACTTAGAACCTCTTTTCCTCAACTTGGCATTAATTTGAAGGCTTAAAATCAAAACAATATTTGAAAATAAATAAAACGCTAATCATTTATGCTCTAATATCCTGCTTCTTGCACTTGTAAAATCACTGACAGAGCACAACTGGTATACAAACAGACAAGCACAACCCTCAAAATTACTCTATCAGAACAGTGTTACAATATAAAATACGCAATAACGTTTAACAAAATCTCTTTAATAACAACTTACATCGACAAATACATAACACAATGCAAAATAAATAGCCCTTTAACACTGTTAAGTCATACAAAGAAACATGCGAAAAATGTTCTTCAAGAATTTTTATATTTTAGTATTAAAAATCCAGTACAAAAATGCTCTTTAACAAAGATTTCCGTAATATATTTTTACAATACAGAATATAACACAATGTTGTTAATACATTTAAAATTTATGTGGATATTGCAAATGATATAAAAATATCATGTCATACAGATAAGATATTTCAATGATATACAAAATAGCTCCCTTAATATTGATATAAATTTAAGAAATATATTTATACTTTCAAAATGCTCTTGGTGTAATCCAAGTTTGGATTGAAATATATTTTTAGCCTTTTCTTTTTCATAAAATCAACATATACTCCAAATACAAGATCTGTGTAAAGTATATATTTTGGATACTTAAAAGACAAACTAGTTTTAAGGTACCGTTTTATAAAAACGTAAACCTATTTTAAGTTTTACGTGAACAGCACAATTTTTTCATAACATTTCCAATTTTAACGGATAACACATTTAGGAAAATATATGTGAAATAAAGAAATGATTTAACAATAATTAAGTATCAATTTACAGAACTAAATCTATATAAATATAACGTCTGTTGTATGTCTATGTAACTACTTCGCATACACATTTTCAGTTTTGCACTTTGGTTTTGCAATTTTTATGGGCGTTTTTTACCACTACTTCGCCCCCTGTTGATGGATCTTCACGAAATTTGTATGAAGGTTTGTTGGGTCAATGGAGAGATACACACAAATTTTCAGTTTTGCGGTTTTCTTACCAGTACTTCGTCCCCTGTTGATTTATCTTCACCAAATTTAATGTGAAGGTTTCTTGGGTGCATGCGAAGATACATGCAAATTTGCTGTTTCACGTTATGCAGTTTTTGTGGGCGCTTTTGCGTTTTTTACAATTATACATAAGAGAAGCAAATTTTCATATCCTAAGATAACCTTTCATTAATCATAAATTTACGTAACTTCCGTCCAGTTAAAATAAGAAAATGCCCTTCAATATTGATTATTATGAATATGGTATAAAAGTAAAACATATTATACAAGAAAACCCCGTAATAGTGTTTTACAATTTTAACACAACATGTAAAATATTTCCATTGTTAAAAAATCAAATATTTAGGAAAAATATATATAAAGCATGTTATATTTTAAGAAGAATAAGTTTATTATTTTAAAACAAGACACCCCTAGTTATGAGACAGTATGTGTTACAAATAATCAGTCACCTTGTCACGAAATATTTTTATTTTGTTTTCCTATTTTGTCCAATTTGGTTCTGTAGTGGCCATAGTTGGAAAATGACCTGATCATGTAGTACGGGTTTTCTCGGCTAGTCCCCGGGCAGTTCAGATGACATGCTTTTGTTCTGTGTTATTTATATTTTATGACCCCCCCCCCCCACAGTGGCACAGCAAAATGTCTGCGGACTTACAACGCTATAAACCGGGTTTCGATACCCGTGGTGGGCAGAGAACAGATAGCCCATTGTGTAGCATTGTGCTTAACTTCAAAAACAAAACAAACTTACCATGTGAGGAATAGCTGTAACATTTGCTCTGACTAGGTTTCTTTTAACTAAACAATGCGATGTTTACTCAGTCTGGAACAATTCTTGAGAAAGAAACAGTTTTGTATCTAGCTTTCCAGTAAAAAGCAACTGACTGAGGTGCAACATAAATATGCACCCATTGTGTTTCTCTTGTTATAGTAGAGGTTGTTCATTATACATTTGTACAATCTTTTCTTTTTTGTGGTGGTTTTCTCTTCCAAGGCCTATGCTATACAGATGGGGTGGAGTCTTGATCCTGGGCGCCTGTTGCTGGAAGGGCTGTTCCTTGGTAGGTGGTTGAGTGAATCCACTGGGGGCTCTATTTTTGATGATTCTCTTGACAGGAGCTTTGGACTCCTCAGCAGGGTGAATTTCTAGAGCACTTTGTTCTATTATGGCCTAATCACTACATGTATAGATGACGCTGCTTGGTTTACATTCGACTCAGCTTTTTTGAATGCGTGGCATTTTTTCATTGACCAAGATGCTGAAATCTTTGGTTGTAATTCTAATGTCACAATTTTGCAAACAGTGATGAATAATGGCCGACTGATTATATAGTGTATTTTGTGCATTCTATTTAATTTTTTAGCTCAAACAACGAATTGTAGAAACCACATAGACACTATACCTTGGACAAATTACACACGCAACATATCGGTTTAAAAAGCAATTCTAAACTTAATTTGTGGGTAAATTTTGTTATTCACAATTGGTTTAATCTTTTTTTTTTCTTCAGTTCTATTGCAGGGTTTGCCAGTAAAAGTACAACACAACCAACTATTTCTTTAGTTTCAACACGTTTAATGATTCAGAAAATGTATAATTCTTAGTACTTCTATCAATTAACTGTACAGGAAAACTTAAAAAAAAAGAACTTTATATTTTGTTTTTCTTCATGGAAAGCAGAAAAGGTAGTAACTACATTATAGGCCCAATGAGTTAGATTCTTCTTAAATTCAAAAAGTTCCGTTTGTTTGTTTTTGAAGTTAGCCACAAAGCTGCACAATGGGCTATCTGTTCTCTGCCCACCACAGGTATCGAAAACCAGTTTCTACCATTGTAATTCCGCAGACATACCGCTGTGCCACTGGGAGCAATTCAAAAGGTAAAAAACTGCCAAGATAAAAATATTGCACAGTAAATGTTTGTTGATTTATAGCAGACTCAAAACTTCTTCCTAAGTTAACTATCGTGATATCTAAAAAAAGGTTAGGTGTTAAGAGTTTCTTCTTCAATTGTAAATTTAACAAGTCCTTCACAAGCCAGTGGGTGACATTTTCTTGAAAAAACAAAACTACCCAATTTGAACTGATATTATTTTGTATATATTTATTGGATAAAGAGAAGGCACTTCCCGCACTCTTTTAGCGTTGGATCTGCGAAAAGTGATTTGAAGTGGAAAGGTGACTGAAATCCGTCAGCGCCATCACGAGCTTAACGGCCAAGCACATGAAGCATGGAAGTCTCCAAATGATAGGCAGAGGTATTCAGGAACCGTTTAGAATCACCTTGATAAGATATGTGCAGCAAGCCGAGTACAACATTATGTCTGTAGCTGCTTTCAAAGTGTTCCTGTCTGCTCATCCTACTGCCGACTATCGTGATGCTTCCTTATTGAATCGCAGGTGAAATCGTTCGTATCTCAATTGAAAACTACACATAAAAAGGTGATAGTAGAAGCATAAAAGATTGGCAATTACTTTGTCAATGATGCTGAGAATATGTACTGAATTTACTCCCAGCAGGTATCCTTAGTACTAGCTAGTATGTAGACTTGAAGATGCTGTATTTCACTTAAACATTTATCAATTAACAAACGAAAACTTGTACAATACGCGTCTAATAAATTAAGCAGGTGAAAAAATGACGAGTTGCTAACGTAACTATTTGTGAAGTGTAGGACTGTTACACAAATTAAATGATGTGGCAAAAAAGCACTATATGCTACAAGTTTTATATTTATGGACATGGCCTTGAAAAGGGAAGAAGGATCAGTGTAATTATCTGTGACGTGTATGAACTCTGATCTCGTAGTATAAATCGTGTAGCGTCTAACAGAAAATAAATATGTCATCAAGGAGGGAGGAAGAAGTCTTCATAGCATCCGACTCCCAGGTCGCATCAAATCAATTAAGTACAGATCATATCCTCTGTAGTATAAATGTGTAAAGTGTTTGGAACAATCTTCTAACCATCTTTTGTCATGATAACTTAAAAATAAATTAGCTAAACCTGGTTCTTTATAACAAATTCTAATAACTTAATAAAAAAAAGTTTTATACTTCTAAAAACATCAGAATCTTGAAAAAATAAATTACTGCTTCACTCTTTATTATTTCTTTTAATGGTAAATCAAATGTCAAGACTGGCTTCTGTCCTTTATTCAGATTTTTAACAGCATTACAACATACATTAAGTGCTAGATCACTGCCACTGTTCTGGAAAAGGAGAAGCAAGGCACTCAGTATAATGATATGATTTACATTGCTGATGACTTGTATAATATACAGCCCACAGTGTGTTCTTACAGCTCTTGTTAGTTGTATCTTCAAGAACGTGTTTTGTGCTCTTCAGCCACTTGCACCACTCCTCTATGTGCTCTTTAAAGTCATCCCTTCCCATTGATGTCACACATGTAATTGGAACTGGTGTCCTTTTGATGCTGGATGCTACTTGAGTTACATCAGCATATTAGTGAGGTAGATTGTCAACTACTTTTGCACCTGCCTCACAACTAAGGATGACACTGCCACATTCAATTCCTTCATCTGCAAAAGTGAGATGCTGTAGCATGGACATACCAATCCCATGAAAAGAACCTTTCACTGTAGTTATACTGAGATTATGGTCAATATTGTCCACAGCAGCAGTTGTGAATACATTGACATGCATTGCAGGTGGACAAACAATCAGATCCATATGAAAGTATTCACACACATTCTTTTCCACCTGTGACAACAGAAAAAGGCAATTGTCATAGGAAATACCGAGACTGAGACCCTGTTGACCAGTCCTTTCTTATAGATTTTTACATGCAGCATCAGCCCAACGTAAATTGGAACAAATGTTTCTTGTTTTGTGCTGTGTCTAACAGTTGAGTTGTTACGATCCCCTAGTGTATGCCTGTGTTTGTCAGTGTTGTATTTTAGAATCTTGAAAATGTTAAGAGCTGCTGGTATTGCAGTTTCCTGACTTATATTTTTGATACTGGAGCCCACCAGTACCATATTTACCAGAACAAGCAGAAAGTTTGGCACTGACTTCTCTTGACGTCTTTCTTCGACTGATCCATGAAATGGCTTTAAGTCCTCAAACATGTGCTAATGCACAATCTGTGCAGCACTTACAAGGTACACAGTATCACTGTTGCTGTCCCATTTGTATGCTGTGTACAAGGCCACACTAATATCTTCATCAAATATGAGGACATCCCAGTCTTTGCTATGTGCTCGCAGGTCTCAAAACTGGGCCAGTAATCGCCCCTTTAGTCATGTTCAATACACTCTCTGATCAAGCAATACATCACACTGATATGTGCCAGATCAGCCACCTTGAAAACTTGTGCTGTACTTTTTTAAGGACGAGTTTCCTCTGAATATAAAGAGTTGTGCACAGACAACACCAGATATGATTCATTTCTGATCTTTGCCCTGATGTTCATCTGCTTTAATTGCCCTTACACGATTGTACAGACCAATTAAGCATTTCGTGTGGTATTTGGCCTTCAGGGAAACCATGTCACTCATACTGAGTATAGTCTGGAGCATATTGTCTTCAATAATAGCTGCACTGGCTCACACTCAGCTGTTCATTTGAAATGTCGAGAACTCGTGAAGCCTTTCAGTGCCAGCTAGTTGTCTGCAAAAGAAACAAGTAACATCATTGGTAACCTTTCCAAAATGTTCTGTGCTTGAAGACTGTAATTTGATACATGTGTATGACTTAGGCATCATTACTTCTTGCAGCTGAAGGTTGGATTATTCTCTTCTCTGCTCTTTGCAGCATTGTGGTTTTGTATTAGAGTCTGCGAGTTCAATGCCACTCAGTCATGTTGTCAAATAAAGCAACTTCAACACCACCACTTTCATCTACTAACTGCAGTGTTCTTGTCAGTTTTCCTAATTCATTAATTTGACTACGTTTCACTGAGTGACTTGTATCCACTTTCAGCATCTTGCATTGTATTTGTTCCTGACAGATAATATAAAACTCCCAGTCTTTCTAAGCTAGATGTTGTGATGTTCTCAGGTCTGCAGTGTCTACAAGATGGAATTTTTTCAACATGGTTACTTGTCTTGTTAAGCCACCACCAAAGACTGCAGTGCGCTGCTACCAAAACTAAACATTAAGTTAGTAGTCTTAAAATAAATACTCTATACTTTATATATTCAATGTATACTTCGGGGAGGGTAAGAAAATTGACACTCTGCCTGACAGCTAAGAAACTGAAAGTTGCAGTTTTTGAAATCATACCAGTAAAATTTTGAATTTGAAATTTCCGTACATTAGTAACAATCTTTTTTTTTTCATTATCTGCACTGATTAGTCCGCCATGTGGCTAGTTCTATTTTCCCTGGTAAATACATTCCATAAAACCGTCATAAAATTCCTCAGAAACCTGGAAATAAATGGTTTGTTTTCATAAACACACACACACTTCTAACATGTAGAAGATACATGTGTTCTTAGCATTACTTAAACTAGACTTTTGTTCATATTAACTAAGAGTATGTTTCTTTCCTTTTTACAGTTTCTAGCCTATTTTACTTCATTGCTAACCATATCTTAGCTTTAACACTATTCACAGAAGCGCTGTCTGAGTAACGTCAATTTAGTCTTGCTGATGACATGCACAAAGAGTAAATGTCTGACATTTTCTGGATATTGAGTTTGGCCTGTCTGGGTTAGGCCAATTTATTCAATTGGTGTTGTCTATCACATACTGGGAGAGACAATAAAATCTATCTTCTTCTGCTAACTGCAAATATGGCTGATGCAATGGCAGACTGAAACCATAGTGTCTGTTATCTCAGAATGTTGCAATAATGTTTAAGATCATAATAAATTGTTACAGTTTTCAACAATGTTCTGTATGGTTGAATAGAATAAATAGTGTTCATCCTATATATATATTTTTTTTTAATTTCGCGCAAAGCTACACGAGAGCTATCTGCGCTAGCCGTCCCTAATTTAGCAGTGTAAGACTAGAGGGGAGGCAGCTAGTCATCACCACCCACCGCCAACTCTTGGGCTAATCTTTTACCAACGAATAGTGGGATTGACCGTCACATTATAATGCCTCCACGGCTGAAAGGGCGAGCATGTTTGGTGGGACGGGGATTCGAACCCGCGACCCTCAGATTGCGATTCAAGTGCCCTAACCACATGACCATACCGGGCCTGGACTATATGTACTGACAAATATCAGTCAGAATTTAAGTAGTGGAGAATTAGGCTATGAAATTATATTAAACGTTTCTCCAAAAATAATTAAAAGGCTTTTTTTTCGTTCTGTTT
>NW_013666220.1:15580-17047 GCF_000517525.1 Limulus polyphemus
AACAATATTTTCCTTGTGTGAAGTTGTCGAATATCAAGTTTTCTCAAAATGACATACTGTATACAAAATATATTACATTATTTGAAAAATACCTACAATTTATGTTCTGCCATGTGAATAATGTACTTAAATGACCAATGGCAATAAAATGTTTTAATATCATCCCACCCCTGAAGCGTTCCTCCCTCCAAGCTTGGAGAGCAAAAGCAAACATTGACATAAACTAAATTCATTTGAATCATTGATAGTCATGTTCCATTCACTGTGTCTTAGATAAGTGACCCAGCTGACACTTAAGGTTAGTGATAATGTAGAAGACAACTCTCTATCGAAAAAAAATGTATACACAGACCTCCAATACTGCTTAGCTAAAGGACCCTGACTTGAGGGATTAAATCGCGATAAAACTAATAAATCTATTGTCATTTGCACAGTGCGTCACTGTAAGTTGAAAAAATGCAAACAGGCCAGATTTAATGACACAGAAAGCCACGAATAAGCATGACAGTGCATTCAGAGCTAAACAAAGGACAGTGTAAATCAGGATGTTTTTCAACAAATGGACAAAACTGGATGCTATAGAAATGATTGAGAAAACTGAAGTTTTGCTATATGAATTCATAGCTGAGCACAGAATGTCATTCTTTCAGGGGAACCATGTAACTAAACTGACGAGAAGAATGTTTCTGGACCATAAAATTACCCAAAAAATCAAGATGAAGAGAACTAAATCATTGTATTTTATGGAAGCAAGAACCATTAGAAAAGAGAGTGAGTCACTGTTGCCAATTCGTAAGAACAATGTGTTTTTGTCTAATCATACATTAATCCATTGATATTTCCACCTCCCAATTTCTTGTTCTCTTGATGAGATTCTACCACAATAGGAACTAATAGATATCTTATTGATGGCTATTGAAGTGGAAGATGGTTCTGCTGAGAGCCTGTAAGCTGCTGTCAAGAATGCCTTTGATGAGAATTTCAATTCCTCTCAACAATATAATCCAATTCAGAAGTAATATCTTCTCAACAATGCATTTGTGTGAAAGTAACTTACGTTGCTCTTCCAAACAGACATCCTTTTTGATTATGCTGCATACTGTTCGTGGGCTTTTGCCACTGACCTTTGTGTTCCTAGATTCTCACATGTTACAAAATGCCAGACTTTGCTTACCACAGCTGACATACTACTTGTTACAAATCTATTTTTGGATAAGATAATAATAATAATATTGATATTTGTAAAGCTAATAAAGGAGGGCAAATTGTAGTACTTAATAAATGTGACTACCGTTAAAGGGGGTGGAATATATGTTAGAGACAAGTACATAATAAAAAAAGTTAAGAATAACCCTACTAATAAGTATCACGAACTTGTAAAAACAAGTGTTAAAAACTGTTTAACTTTAACAGACGTAGAGAAGAAACGACTAATTGCATCTAGTATTATTACTCCGAGATTTTATG
>NW_013666220.1:18047-18840 GCF_000517525.1 Limulus polyphemus
GAGAGAGAACAACAAATGTTTTTTGTCACTTCTCTCTCTTACCAGTATAACACTGCCTCTGCAAACTCTTATGACTTACCATTGTTGAGTATTGTATTTGTCTCCTTCCACTTTGCTATTTAAAGTTAGTTGTTTCATAAATTTTGTATACTGACTCCTTATTTTGATGATCTCCTTACAATTCAGAGATACATATGTACTAACCAAAATGATTTAAAAAACGAATTGTTATTAATTAAATATATAGCAGTCGAAAGAGGCTTTAACCCAGATAGAGCAATTAAGAAATTCACTAATACTATAATAATTGATCAAGTTAGTACTTTAAAACCTAGTTATGAAAAAATTAGAAAGGAAGGCTTAATCTTACCATACGTTCCAGGTTTAACTACTAGTTTATTTATAGTGTTCAAAAAACAACAGATATTCTACCCTATATTTAAACCGATAAATAATATGAATCAAATCTTAGGTACTACGAAAGACAAAATACATTTAACTGAAAAAACTGGAATATATAAAATAGAATGTGAATGTGGAAATATTTACATTGGTCGGACAAAACGTAATTTAAAATACCGTTTAAATGAGCATAAGAGATATGTAAAAAATAAAAAAACTGAAAATTCATCCATAGCAGAATATGTACAGGAAACACAACACACACTATTATGGGAAAAACTGTAATATTAGCTCAACCAAAAACTATAATAGGTAATAATATTCATGAATTGTTAGGAATAATAAAACATAAAAAAGATCATGTAGTATTAAATAGAGATGAAGGTATGGC
>NW_013666220.1:18956-24066 GCF_000517525.1 Limulus polyphemus
AGTCGTTAACTTTTTGAAGGCCATAGATAGGACTAAATAAATGTTTTTAACTGTGTACCAGTTTAACGTTGAATATTACTTATGATTTTAAGTCCATACATTCTTTATAATATTTATATTGGAATTTGTGCAAGTAAAGTCATAGTTGCAACTGTTTTATTAGCCTTTTTGTCCTTTCAGGTACCATTCCACCACATTTTCTGTATGCTTTGGATCACTGTTCAACAGTTCTTGTTCCTGAAGGAGTTAGTGTGCCATCAATTTTGAATAGGTTTCCAACAGGTTGGCTGAGATACAATACACCTTGTTTTGGTCTCTCTGAATGATTCACTGTAAATGTTTAACACTGACCATGATAATATTCTCTCTAACAAATGAACAAATTGTTGTTACTGTTGCCAAACAATTTGCATTTGGATTCATCTCTAAAGAGAATAGAAAACTTACATTTTTCTAATCTCAATGTTTGATGCCTGCTACCCATTTTAGTCTTTTGGATTGTTTTTTTTCTTCTAAGCACTTGTTTTTAAGCAGGTACATCCATTAAGGTCACTTCTTTCTAATGTGTATTTTACTGTCTCTGGTACTCGCATTCACATCTGTATTTTACAGCTAGATAACAAGCAAGATCTCCACTCATATATCACTAAATGAGCAGACTCTTGAGTTATTTAACATCACTTTTGAAGCCTTCTGGTGTTTATAACTTGATTACTTGTATTATCAACACTACTAGTTTCTCATATTCTCTTCAAAATTCCCATACAGCTCCTTCTGAAACATGAAATTTTATTTAAAACTGCCTTATGGAGAAGTTGAATTTATACATGTTTGGCATGTGGCATATATGATCTGGGAACAATGAGAGGAATCACCACACACACACACACCACTAATGGAAAGAGTACGAATGCATATACTGTTATAGGCTTTATTCTAGTGTGTTCTATAATTGGCTGGATTATGGACAGTTACAGTGTAACCTATCAATATGTGACTATACTCTAGAGCAGTTAATTTTCCTATATCACCAATTGCTTACTAAGCTACCAGGATACTTTGTGTGAATTTATGTTTTATTTGTTGATCCATTCAATGTACTCTTGAAGGCAAATTTCTTCTATAATTTTAAGCAACTTCTTCTAAAATGTGTAATTAACAGCTCAACTTAGCTTAACCAGATGCAACCTACTACCTTGTTGTCATCCTCATCTTGGTTGATCGAAGCCTAAGTTTTAAAATCACTTCCCCTTCAACTTCCATTTGCCGAATACTAAATTGGTAAAGCCTACTATTACTCAGTCTAAGAAGTGATGTACATTTATCACTTCTTGTCTTGGCAATCACAGGAAGAAGAATCTGCTTAATATAATTGCTGAACAGGAAGAATTAGCTTCATTTTTTCAACTACAAAGTCTCCTCTTGTTTGACTTTCTCTCTTGCTTCCCAAATCAATGGTTACTCTTGATACATTTGTGATATTAAGGTGTGTCATATATTTCCTATGTGCTTTTACTGATATAGGAATTTCTTTTTAATCACATTGTGTTAGTTTTTATGTTGTTGTGCCATAAACATGACATCCACAAAACAGTTAAGTTGCCTTGTTCTAGTTGCTTGTGTGTCTTTGTTGCTCTCGATAGTTAGTAACACCTACTCTGCCCATGGGGATACTACTGCAACATTACACAGTACTAAATGTTGAAAAGGATCAATGTATGTAATGCCCTATATTTCCTGTGTAGATGACGTCTGTATGTTACAGCTGACAAATTCTGTACAAGAATGACCAGATATGTGGAGATGCCTTCCAAAGAGAAACAATATGAGATTTCTTAGATTATCTAAGTATCTATTTATTCTCAGTTCTACCTGGTTTCTGTTTCAATATAGTTCTACAGAAGTCAATCCCAAGAGATGGAAAGCTGTGGAGCTATACACTAACTCAGTAGAAGTGATTACATCTTAGCAAGTACAGAGCTTTTCTTTTGTTTGTGATCAAAAATTATGTTTAATTTTCCATCAAACATGCCCATTCTCCTTATTCTGTCACATAGGCTTATAATTCAGTTGTTTTGAAACACAGTTGCTTTAGAAATTTCTAGTTCGACTCTGTTGTTATTAAGTTAACCTGTCCATACTTTTGAGCAAATCAGTTCACCTGAGAATACCACAAGTAGAGAGGAAGGAGAAAGTGCCATATCACAGGATTTATTGTTAATGTTCATGCTGGCCCTTCCTTAATCTCTTGAGTTACACCAGTTTAAAGGAATGTTTTTATTAGCTTATTCTGGATGTAAAAGTATGAACAGTCATTTACAACCAACTTATCTACTAATGTCTGAAGCATTCAAACTGGATCAAACCCTGCTCCTGAGGATCAATTTTGGTGCAGGAAAATGAGGATAACTGGGGATTTTTGACATGGATTAGAACCTGTTAAATCCAAGACAACTTAATGAAGTCTCTACAGGATTTCCATGCTCTTGCCATCTAGACTACTACAGTCCCATCTCTGATCCAGACCATTTATAATCAGCCAAAGACTGGACATGCCACTGGTGGTCATACTCCACAACCAGAGCTGTTTCCCTGCAAAAGAAACAGCAGAAACCAACTGGTAAGGACTAAAAACCATGGTGCAGTGAGCCTCTCAGAGGCAAAAGGTACCCCACAATGTTGACAGTATGTCTCAAAAACCTGGGATTGTGCAGGGCTGTATGATGAATTACTGCATGTAGCTCATCAGGTAAAAACTTTATGTACATTCTTTATGTAGTATATTTACACCTAAAGTCTGTTCTCCATACTTTCACCCAACATTTGTTTCTAAACCTTGGTCTCCTGTAAAACATTACAACATGATCAAGATCATTCAACTGAAATGTTTGGTTTAAATGTGCATTTTAACTTTTGTTTTATATGATGGAAACATCTAACACTGAGCTAGCATCTTTATGTAAATATGATTCATCACTTTGAAAACAACTCCAAAAAATTTAAAACTTTAGATGTTTCTACATATTACTGAAAAAAAAGAAAGCTTATAATGTACTGATTACTTTTCATATTATATATATTTATATAAATAATCACCAAATTGTTTTTATTTTTCAAAGGAATAATTGGTTTACCATATCAGATAAAATTCTACTTATATGTTGGTATTACATGTTTGTTTTAATTGAACTGTTCAATATCAAATCTATTAATAACAGGTTTAATGCATCAGTATTATACAAATATAATTAAATTGTATCTTGATTTTTCATCATCTCTTCAATAATTTGTTTTCTTTCTTCACTCTGTCTAAGTTTCATGAGTACAATACTCTCATAGTCTTTAGATGTCAATACACCTTCAGCTTTTACAGTTTCAGAATCTTTTGGTGAAACATAAGATTCTTGTTGAAACCTCTCATTTGACCCTTGGTTGCTTGGAATCCAGGAAAGCTGAATTGGATTACTACTGAGGCCTGATTCATTTTCATATGCCAGTTGCTGTTTAGGCAGGATAAAAAATATAATCATTCTTACGACAGACTGAACTGAATATATTTATAAATAAATCATAAGGAAAATAATTCAGTACTTATCAAAGATTTCTACAGACTGTACATTTGTTTTATGTATTATGTTTTTACATTTCCTAGTGTACTTTTTAACCTTTAATATTTTTGAAATAATAATTTCTATCTCTGATATATTACATATATCTGTATACAGTAGCCCAACAAATAGCAAACATGATGTGGCTGGAATACTATTATTGTACAGTCTCCTAGTTCTTGAAAAATACCTAAAGGGCTAGATATAAAATGCAGTGGTAAAAAATATAGTAGGTCTAATACAACTTTATTTATATTCTTGTAGCACCAGTTTTCTCATGTTTTTTTATTTTGTATTTCAATATTTAATAGCTTCATTTATGGAAAAATATGTCCTTCAGAAATGTTTCAAACATAACTCATGGAGTTGAATCTGTCTTCTATGTTCTTTTTTTACATATGTATTTCTATGTGGTATTTTTAGTAATTACCGATTGTTTTCATCTCACATGGCATTCTTAATTATTATAAAATGTTCTTATGTCAGTCAGATGCTGAAAAATATAATTAGCCAATATAAATTTTTTTATTCGGTACTTTCATAGTTCATACTGCACTAAAATGAAAATGAACGATTGTGTTACTTACATAGCAACCATCAGCTCATGTTGAAAGCTGTGATTAATATAAATGTGTAAATTTAATGAAATGACTTAAAAACTTAAGCACATCAATGGTGCTTCCCATTCTCCAGTATTTGTCACTTACCTATATAATAATCAGTAACCTAAGAAGTATTCATCAACTCTTTCTGCAAGGGCTCGGTCCATGGGACCATTCGGTGCTTGTTATAGTTTTCATGTTATAAGCTATAACTTTTAAATTAGTAAGCGTACTTTCACGAAATTTGGCAGATTACCAGTAAATATTGCAATGCTTTCATACTCAATATATCAGATTTTTTTATTCAATCTTAAGGTCTGTTAAGCAATGTTTTTCTCATGCCTTTTTTTCTTTTTGTACATGCAACATGCAAAGTAATTTTCATTTTATGATTAAAAATACTTTTATGCATGAGAAAAATTTCAAATTTCACATGCAAAATCTTTATAATGTCCAGATAGTTATCAAACATTTCTGAAGAAAAACTTTATATTTTATCTGTCATTTTCACTAACAAATCTCTGTATGGATTTGGTCAACTTGACCAACCTCGTAACCACCATAACAATTGGGAAATAAACATAAATTATGCCATTTTTATTCTAGAATGACTACAAGTTATAACATGAAAACATAAATGTTTAGACTAAATAGATTAAAACTCGTAACATTATACATTTATATTTTTTATTATATTCACCTTTCACCTGTGCCTGGCTAATACAGAAGTTACAATGACACGTGCAAGTGCACTCACGTTACTGTATCCAATAATATAAAACTGACCTGTCTTGGCTGTGTTTTAGTGAACGAGTATTTGGTAAAATACAGTCACATTACAGTTATTATATATTTTATACGTATATAGATTATTACTATTTACAAAGAAGTTCTTAAATT
>NW_013666220.1:24235-33531 GCF_000517525.1 Limulus polyphemus
AAAATCATAAATTACTACATTAATACCATAGTATTCCACTGTAATTTATTAAATTTAGTAACTAAGCTGTATTTGGGTCTAAAAAAAGATGAAATTTCGAACAGGCTAAAGACTTAACTTTCCAGCACGAAAGTTTGTATCAAAAGAAAGATATGATGCCATTATATTTGAAAATGGTTAAGAAAGCCCCTAGGGGCAACCTGTTTTATCTCTGATTGAAAAAAATAAGTGCAGATCATTGTACAATTTGAGTGTATAAAATAGAGTTAACTGGTTTTAAGGTTAAAGTAAATACCAACTACTATTCTATTTCCAGAATGATTTAGAAATACCTTGCACACATCTAATCCATGTCCCTTTTTTCCCATTTATCAAGACATGTAATATTCATGACATTAAACAATTTATTTTAACAGGTCCCTCATGAGCTAATGGGGGACATTTTTGATGACAAAGAAATAAACTATCCAATCCAGGTTTTCTTAATTTGAACTAAAATTTGTTGGACATGTTTACTGGCTAAAAAGAAGGCATTTCTTTTAGTGTTGGAGCTGCAAAAAGTGATTTGAAGTGGTAAAATGGCCAAAATTTGTCAGCTCATCACAAGATTAACGACCAAGTACATGAAACATGGAAATCTCCAAATGATACACAGAAGTATTCTGGAACTGTTTAGAACCACCTTGATAAATATTGTGCAGCAAGCCAAGTACAATATAATGCCTGTAGCTGCTTTCAAAGTGTTCCTGTCTGCTCACTGACTGCTGACTACCATGATAATGCTTCGACTTTCCCTATTGAATTGCAGGTGAAATCACTTGTATCTCAATTGAAAGCTACACATAAAATGGTAACAGCAGAAGCATAAATAGTTGGAAATTGCTTAAGTAATGATGCTGAAAATGTTGCTTTATTGATATGTACTGAATTTACTCCCAGCAGGTAGATCTTAGTACTAGCTAGTTTGGAGACTTGAGGATTTCTGCATTTCACTTAAACATTTATCAATTAACAAACGAAAACTTGTCTCAAAAAAATACGTTCAAAACCACCTTCTTTGGGAGTTTCCAGATTGAACTTACTTTTAATATTCAACATACTGTGCTGTAAAAACACCGCTTGGCTCCTGAGGGACATGTTAATAGTTATAATTGCTTAACAATAATTCAAACCAAAAGTAACAGCCTTAAAAAGATTCATTATAACTAAGGTTCAAACATAAATAAATAATTTAGGCTTCTTCACATTAAATTAGATATGCTTAATTTTCTAATGCTATTATCTTCAAAGTCTAAAATGACAAAACAATATAACATATATATTGCTGCAGTGAGTATATAATACACTACTTCCAAAGTGATATATTAACAAATGTATACATGTATGAATATAAAGAGTAAAACTCTCAGTTGAATGGCCCATTAAATAAATTTGGATGGTGCCAATTATTTCCAAATGTGTGAAAAAAGTTTGACACGACTGTTAAATTTAGTTATTTTTAGAAGTGACAGTTTATTGCAGGTTTGTTTACATATGTTGGATATACAAGACTGTTTAGTCTAAGTGTTAATATTTAGTTTATTTTATGATTTAATATTTAATGATTCTTTAGTTTCTAAGACAGGGGTGTTGAAGATGGATTGTTTTAAAAATTGTGACAAATATCATTAAGTAGCTCTGTACAAATCATATGTTGTGTTTGCAATTACATTGTTGTCTAGGCTTTACTAATATTGCTGATTTCACTTTATTTAAACATTCTGTGTTTTTCTTGTTACCTTAACTGAGTACTGTTACATTATATGGCCGCTTGCATAGTTTATAGAAAGTTCGAGGCGTCAGTGAACAAGGTATATATATGTAGGCAACCAAGCGAGCACAAGTCAAGTTCAAAAAGTACAAAAAAGTGAAAGTAAAAGTTCAGTAAGAAAAAAGTTAACTGTCATGTGAGTGATTAGCCATAACAGGCAATATTTCAAAGTGAGTTTCACAGTTTAATAACTATAAGGAGAACAATTTGTCTCGTAAAAGGGTGTTCTAAAATAATTAATCCCATTGGTGTGGACTTTGAAAAAAAGAAGACAATTATTTAAAGTTTGAGATAGAACTGTGGTAACCTATGGAGTAACGTAAATGAATATATCACAGATTGTACAGAAAGTACAGTCAACTGGATTCTAAAGTAACTGAATCAGCCTGAGTAGACTTTTCGAAAGAAAAGGGAGTATTACTTAGAGTTTTAGATAAAACTGTGATTTCCTATTATGTAAAGAATTTTTGTACATGTTTGACTTATTTTGAATATATCATTTGAAAACAAATGGATAGTGTGCTGTCCATATATTGTCCAAATTTATCATCAACAAGTCATAGACACCTAGTGCAGAAGAATCCTCAGCCCACTCACATATACATAAAATCCTGACTGTGTATAAATCATACATTTTGTAGTTCAATTATTGTGAATTGATGCTTGTTGTATTATTGCATCATAATATCTTGTAGCATGTGGAACATTTTATACTTCTGTCCAAAATGTGATTCAAGAAAGCTAGTTAGATAGAGAGATAGATCTAGACTGTGTGATTATGAATTTAGCCATAAAGAGAATATAGTGGCAATTTCTAAGGTGAAACTGTGTGGATTTTGACAGAAAGAGATGATTACTTAAAGCTCTGGATACAACTGTGGTGATTAACTGTTTTACCAATATTTGTATATATGTTTGACTTATTTTCATATAATATTTTAAAACAAATGAACTGTGTGCTGTTTTCTTATTGTTGAAATTTATCACCAACAAGTCACAGACACCTAATGTAAAGAATCCAGCTCATCCATACATAAAAATCTGACAGTTCACAACAACGACATGAAACTGAGTTTTTTTATGATGGCCTTATAACTGAACTAGCTCTTCGGATGATAAGATTTTGAGTACTGTTACTAACTTTTGATTTTTTCTAGTGAGCAATAGAAATTGTAGAAGGATATTATTAACATCTATATTACTTTATAGTTTTGAACTGTAATTACTTATATTTTACTGTAAACATTGAACAATACACATGAACAAATACAATTTAACACTTTAAGTACATACTGCTGCAGTTGGTAATAGGAATTCCACAAGACCACTTCCATTCTTCTTGGAGGAAATGATTAAACAAGACACTTCTCCATACTGTTTAGCAGAAAAGTCAATCACAGATTACATTAAAAATACAAATGTATGAACAAAAATGGGTATTTTTAATAAAACTAAAGATCTATGTTGAATAGCTTCCTATTGATTACTCCCAATTTCTGATTGGTTTTGGACATTTTGAAAATGAGAGGGCTGCACTCTACATTTTGTGGGCACAAATACTGTGGTACTTTGGATGTGAACCAAGTAGCTTAAGCACCAGCAAGCCTCTCCGCCTTACTGCTGCCTCTGACAAAACCCTTCAGACTGGATGAAAGACTCAGCAGAGTTTGGAATGTTGTCTTTAAAACCAACCAGAAGGCAAGAGAAGTCCATAGGATACTATTCAATTTATCAACATATTGTCCAAAGTTGTTTTTTTTAAACAATTAAAGCTCTAGCATGAGAAAGTAGTTCTCTGAATAATTTAAGTGATAAATAGAGAAAACACATTTATTTCACTACATTACTTATCAAGTAAGTTAAAAAAGTATTGAACATGTTATTTCTTACATTTAAATCCCTGTTTCCACAAAATTTAATATCCAGATTTAATAAATTCTGTTTTACATAAAAAAATTAAAGATGCAAATGTTTAGCAAAACTACAATTTATGAAATGGAAAACAAAAAAGCATTTCAGTCAATAAAAACATTATTTTTCAAACTACCCTGTCATGAACTTCGTATCTTACATTTAAAAAGAAATAAATTGTATTCTCATTGAAGAATGGCAAACACATGAAATAAGTGAAGATTTGACTAGATATATTCATTTATACACTCATATATAACATATGGATAACAAAAAAATAATTTGAACCTTCAATGCCATTCTTGTACAATCACCCTTCAGAAAAGTAAAATCTTAAACTCTCCTTTTATGTCTTTGGAAATCATCAATACCTTTCTTAGACACTTATAAAGTGCTGGCCTTCACTACTACCAATGGCAATTCATTTCATAAGTCAATTACCTCATTAAAAAAATGAAACTATCTTAATAGAAGCCTACTTTGCATTTTCCAAATCTTAAAACTTTTGTCCTCTGTCTAATTAATTCTGTCACCATATGCAATAAACACTAGAAATACTTTTTGTTTAATATGTGGTCAGCATTCTAACTAGCTGTTGAGGCCACAATAAAACAAACATAAATTTTCTGGAGCAAATTTAGAACTTATGTACAATAAATGATAAACTTCTCAAGTCCACATCCATCTAACATTAAAAATACTTTTAGCTATAATTTAAAAACCAGTTAAACTTTAAATTGTTTTTTCAGTTTCTAATCTACAAGATGTGTTGTATTACAAACTAAAACCTTTAATACTACCTCTATTCTTTAAGTATAATTAATGTTTGTTATTAATTTCATGCAAAGCTACATGATGACTATCTGCATTAGCCATCCCTAATTTAGCAGTGAAAGCCTAGAGAGAAGGCAGCTAGTCATCACCACCTACTCTTGGGCTACTCTTTTATTAATGAATAGTGGGATTGACTGTCACATTGTAACATACCCACAGTTGAAAGGGCAAGCATATTTGGTGGGACAAGGAATCAAACCCGTGATCCTCAGATTGCAAGTCAAGCTCCCTAACCATCTGGCCATGCCTGGCCAGTATAAATGATATTAGCCTAATGTTAAACTGATACATGTTACTCCTGTTCATCCTTAAAATATTTTCCCTTCAAATTCTATAAGCTATCTAAGTTCACTCTTAAAGTTTTGTTTGGTGTTAAGCACAAAGCTACACAAGGGGCTGTCTGTGTAGTACCTACCACAGATATCAAAACTAAATTTATAGCATAATCAGTCCTCAAACTTACCCATGAGCCACTAGAGAACCACTGTTAAAGGGACAAGCACTAGGCTGAGAAAATTTGTTCATTTGAGCCATTATGGGAAATGTGTAGAGATGTTTTCTCACAAGGTTTGACTGTCCTTTTAAAGAGATTACTGACAATTTTACACATAGTTTATAATTTGGTTTCTCCAAATAACAAGAAAAGTTATTTTATACTGATTTACATCAGAATAACAAGAAAATTGTTTTCTCTATTTCTGAATTTAAAAAAATGTGGGCACAAGTTTAATGAGGTGGTTGAACAAATGAAGGATTTTTTAAGTGCTCCTATTCTCTAACAGCTGATTCTTACCTACATAATGGTCTGTATCACAAAATAATGAATGAAATTGCAAATAACCACCTTAAGAAATTTTCCATAAAGCCTTCTGTGATTTACACTTCCCAAAGCCTTGTGCTAGTCCTTTTAATTCCTAACAAACTTAATACTGTGTTTTCTAAAGTTGTAAGGCAATCTCATATCAATAAATATGGGAAACTTAGAAACATCTCTGGAGAGTCATAATTTGACATAAGATAACCTACATCTCTCAAACTTTACACAAATGTAACTTTTACTTTTCTGGTGTACTGGTTCATAATATTAAGTATTTCTTCATTTCTTTTTATACAATATTGTCTTCACTGCTGCATATGCCATTTTTGAATTATTTTGATTCTGATTTATAAACTTAGCTTACTTTTGATCAGACATTCTCAATTATTGCTAAAGCATTTTAAACATACCAAGAATATTAATTTGTTGAGAGCATAAATTATGTGTAAATGAATCCAATTAATTCATATTGAGGTGTTTTGCATCAGCTAACAGAAAAGTAAGCCCTAAACATTTAACTCTGTTTTATTCTCCAAGAAAACAACTTGTTATATATACCATATTAATTATCAGTCAAGTACCATTTATTCATGTGTCAATAATATGGAGATTGTTTGAAGTACTTCTCATCAAAAAATTATTTCAATGTACATAAATAAACATGAATCATGGTGGGGAGGGGGGAATATTTTTATTTACAACTGTAGAAGATATCCTTTATGGGAATAATCATACTATCATTGTCTGGAACCAAAGTTAGGGCATTACACAATAATCAGAAACAATTATACCAAAAACCTTTAACTCAAGCTGTTGTGAGATCAAAGTAGAATTTTTTTTAGCCCAACAGTAAGCTAAAACAGCAGAATAAATGAAATAGTGTTAAATATTTTAAGTGTGGTTTTCAAGGACATGTCACCAGATTGTTTGAGAGAAGAGCAACGAGAATAAAATGTTTTAATAGTTGGTAATTCACACAGAACTTCCAAATAAATATTTAATACTAGAAGTAAGCTATACAGTGAAATTGAAATTTTAATTTTTGAAAAAAGTACACCTTCAAACTTATGAGCTGACTAATGATCAAATAAAGCTACCACAATGATGTCAGATCATGCTAGATATTTTCAAGAAAGAATAATATGATGAAGTTAACAATAATATTTAATTAATATGGAATATAGTCACATATGAGTCATTGGGATATTTTGGTGTTACCTAATGTTCTCTCTAAATCTAACTAGGCTTATCTGATGTCTTACCACAGCAGACTCCTACAGCTTTCAAACAAATACACACCTTTTCAGGATAAAAAAAAAGTTTAAAAGAACTGTAAATAAATTCTCAGACTTGTGGTTTTCTCTAATATAGCTACCACCTGGAGTGTGGAAAAATATGTCAGAGAAAATGTACTTTTTATGATAAAATACCCGTTTTTTTAATAATTCAACAAAGACAAGAAGAATGTTTAAATAAAGTAAAAAAAAACAGAGATAGTGACTAAATACTAATAGTTGTGATTAAATAAAACACTGTGAAACATATAATGAAGAGAGAAGGACAAATATTCTTCTTGAATGACTGACATTTTTCTACTCACAATAAATGAACAAAAATATGTTATACTACAGTAAATAAACAACACATTGAGGCTGTATTGCTTGGAATGTCACAAGTTAGATACATTTTGTATGATAAAATGTAATGTATAAGTGTTAACAGACTGGAACATGATGAATCATTGTTACAAACCTGAACAAGATGACTACTTACAAAACCAAGCAACATTTTAAGGATGTACATGACAGCTTAGAGGACAATTTAGTGATGAGGTTACCCCCCCCCAAAAAAAAGATGTATTTATAAAATCTATGACATGCAAGGAAGCCTTATTAGTACTTACAAAACGTAGACTACAATAAAAAAATGCAAAAAAAATGATGACATCTTGTGACAAACTATGTACATTAATGCCATTATATTGTGTAAACTACTGCTAGTATTGCAAGAAACGGTGAACACATTGAAGAACATTGTCAGAGTATTGGGAAATAAAAGCAGGTGAAATTCTTTGACCTAGAGAAAAACATTATGGGAAATAAACAGTCAACTTTTTTCTCACTGATAGCCACATGGAGAGGCTGCCAACAAATATAAAGAATACATCATGCTGAATAACTGGGAAGGATAATGAGAGACGAGAGATTACATTGTCAAGGAACTTACTTTAAGTGTTTGGAGATTTTTTTTCAAGCCACTTTACCAGAAGCTTATTATCAGAGGACAAAAGATGAATCAATTGGGAGACTCAACATCTATATCATATGAGTTGGAAAAATGACATTACTGAGAACCAGTTAATTCAGAACATAAGAAACCACCTACACCTGCAATATTCAGCAGTATTTGTACAAGGCATGAAAAGAGTTATATTGTTACAGGACTGAAACATTTGCTATAATGCAAATACTAAGTTCAAGAAACAGTTTATTTAACATGTAAATTATTACATAGAAAAATGAGAAATATATGACTCCAAGTAGATAACAGAAACATAGAGAAGTACAGCATATCAAAGAATGTTATAAAAAACACGGACACTAACTAGCAAAACATCTTACCAAATAAGGGTGAGATAAACTTGGAACACATTACATTATTTAGATGGATACATAAATTCCAGGCCTTTACCTAAGAAGTATGGAACTAACAGTTATGATTGCCAACACCAAAAAGATGCAATTCTATGAAAAAAGCAACAAATGTTTATATTAGAAGTTATCGTTAGAGGAAGCTACTTGATAATAAATGAGTAACAGAACTTTGAAGAGAATCAAGAAGTGGAATGGTATCTGTAAAAAAAAAAACAACTGAAGTTACATAATTTATCTCTATACACTTCGAGGTTATGCTAAGGTCACCAAATAATTATTGAGAGATAGTTTTGTATGAACCAATTATCAAGTGGTTATGCTTTGGTGGAAAATGCCACTTGTACCAATTATGTTGAAGGAACTACTTGTGAAAGTAGATCTACTGGACTTCTTGAGAAATTGTAAAGACCTTGAAAAGACGAGTGGACTTATCATCATGGCTGTATTATAAACCTTAAAAGACATTCATTGCATGAACTCTTTGTAAGTAATGCTATCTCTGATCTAGTCTAACAGTGTTTCATCACTTTTATGATGTATAATGTCTGAGGAAAGAAAAGTGAAAAATATTAATTGTAGTGAAGGTTTGGTAAGATTAGTAAAAGACATCAAGTTGGTTAGAGATATATTGGAAGATTTGCTAACACAGTTGTAAAATAAAAACTATGAATGAATGAATTTCCCATATTACTTTAATAGATAACATGTTTAAAGTTGTGTCCATGTTAATGAAGATAGTAGAAGGTCTGATTAATGAACATATCAGTATAAAAAACAAAGAGTTTCATAGTTTTGGTCTTGGATTATTTCAAGATAACTTTGGAAGCTTTGATGTTTGTAATAAAAATTATCTTGTGTTTGTATTATAATTGTCTTTGTGCAAGTTCTTTATTTCACACCCAAGTTCCTCGAGTTGGCTGGTTGTGTGTTGAACACACTACTGCATAACCTGTATTTAAAATAGATTTGTTTGTAACTTGTGTGAAGTTGAATCCAATGACTGCGCCTATGGGCTACCTGTTACAGGACTGTATAGTCATACCTATGGCAAACTGACCTAGTTGAGTGGAATTTAAATTAGGATAATATATAATAAGCAAAAGTGATTGTATAAGAAAACTCATAATATAAAAGCCATTGTTAGACCAAGCTAGTCAGCAGCAACCAAGTTTGCCTTAACTCACATCTTCCTCCTGCTAAAGATATTGCTGTACTTTAAGTTACCACAAAGAAAAACTGTCCAATTTGTCCTTAAGTTAACAACCTATAA
>NW_013666220.1:34531-43835 GCF_000517525.1 Limulus polyphemus
CTAAAGTTTCGTGGGAACGAAGTTATGGAAAAATCAACTAACGAACAGAGACGTAACACTATATTCAAGAGAGCTAAACACTCAGCTAATACTAACTTCTAAAACGTCTTTGCACCAGCTTTTGAACTAAGTATAACCTCACTTCAGGACAAAAAAACACAAAAAACAGGGCTAAACAATTATAATCAGTATTCAGCAATTACTGTCACATTTTACCTTTGTACAAACTATAGGAATAGTGTGAGCTTATGGTTTTTTCACATCCAACGAACAAGGATATTACTAACTACATGGAGAGCATAATCACAAAAAATTTAACCACAGTATATCCGAGTTAAAATATATTCTTCATTATTAATAGAAACATGGATTTTTGATGATCTTGTTAACTGCCATATACCAATACAATTACGTCAACTAGAATGAAAATCCTAAATTCAGTTGAGGTCATGTACTAAATCCAGCCAGAAGTGTTACTTCTGTAGCATAGTCCAATCATGGAAACTATCTACTGTTTCATAGAATAGTTGCAATGTGTCCTAATTAAACTTGTATACGTCAGACTGCGTTACAATTATCACATGAGGCAGATATATTTTCAGATTCTTGTATGTGTTTGCAACTTAGGTCATGAATAAATTTGTTAAAAATTTCCTTGCTAGTCTGAAGTTTCTAATAATTAATATTCAATTTTGCAATTTAAACTATAAGATACTGACTTAGTTTTGCAATTAGAAATATTTGATGCCTATATACAACAATATAGTTTGAAAATGTCATATTACTGTGCATGTAATATTGCTAGTATTGGCTAATTAAAATTGAAGTACTGGAGTCATAGCAGCAAACAGGGTCACACAAAGTGACCTGTGAGATTGTCTGTGTATACAAGCAACAGCTGATTACATGGCTAACAGAGTTGGTAACAAGTTATTTTTTGCAAGTCATTAAGACCAAGTCTCAAGCCTAGTTGCAAATCCTTGAGGTCAAGTCGCAAGTCATTTCCTGCAAGTCTCAAGTCAAGTCATAATGATAAAATGTGTTTGTGGATTAGCCAAATGATCTATAAAGGGGAAAGTGTACTGTACTTTTTGTTAATTGGTTATGGAGGCCAAGATAATGTACCCTCAGTTGGTTTCTACACAGGCTTAGTAATAGTTTGTAAATACATAAATGAAATAAGCTAGATATCATTTAAATCTGATGTCATGCCAAGACAAACTAACGGTAAACTATTTGTGCCTCATATGAAACAATCCATGGCAGTGTAAATCCAACTGAATCACACAGGTTGGTAAAGGAAGAAGGAACTATCTTTTATTTTGGACTAGCTACACTATAAGGTCTCCAAGCAGCGTGCTTGTACTTAATATCTGCATCAAAGTGTGTGTGAGGTCACTGACTAGAACTTAGAAGAAGGCAATCAGAGAATATAATATATCTGTACAAACTGTCACACTTTAGAAATATCAGCTGAGACAGCATTTTGTCACTAAGCTTAGCTTTATGAGGGTGCATAATGATACCTTGACAGCTGAATACTTGTTCAATGGAAGAATTAGAAGTGGGAACAGGCAACACTTTCATAGAGGTTGTTCTTATTGATCAACCAGAAGTGAAAAGATGCAATGGGACTGCTTTTATGAAATTCCTGGCACATCTCGAAGTATCTTTTGAGATGGGAAGATGCAGATACCTTAGAAGCTTTCATGCACGGCAGCACCTATATGTATCTGATGTGGTAACCTACACCTGATCTCAGAATGTCCCAAGGCAAGAGAATCCACTCGATGCGTCAACTGTGAAGGCTACCATGCCACTTCTTACAGAGGATGACCCAAGTACCAACTACTCAATTTGATCAAGAGCAAGGTAAGTACTAATGCTTTTTCTCCCTTAGGTAGACCAAACGGCAAACCTAGAACCACACAGAAAGAAAACTCATGTAAGGCTCCACCAGCTAGAAGAACTCTGCTGCCAGAACCTCCAAGATCACATAGGATGAACCAGCCTACTTCATCCACCATTCCCAATCCAAGCCAGTGCCTATTCACCTACCCTGACTGAGTTAGAGCTCCACTACAGCCTGCTCTCACCAAAAGCATACTATCAGCCAACATTTATGCACAGGTAACTGGATTCATTATGAATGTGACCTTCAGTGAAAATCAAGACATGGCCCCAGAGGATCTGCTACAGCTTGCAATATAGATCTGCAACATCACCCACAACTATTTTGGATCAGACACACCTCATCCATCTCGCATCACAAGAACATTAATGGCCACCACATCAGCAACCAGCGCTTTGGGTAAGTCATACCAATGATTCTCTCTAGAAATGGTTTGTTTTTTTAATATTAACATATAAGGTGGGTTATTCAACAAGAAATATGAACTACTCAAATTATGTAACTCTATTCAAGCTGATGTTATAAGTCTTAACAAGACTACTTAATGAAAATAGCATATTCAATTTACCCAATTACAACATCACACATAAACCTAAATCTGTAGGAAAATGAGGAATAGCTTTACTTTATAACAAAAATTTAAAGTAACCTTCCCACTACACCCTGTAATAATGACACATAATATGCCTCATTCATCTACCTAATATTGTCACCACGAGATATCTTAACTCTAAACATACAGATCTTAACTGTAGATCCACAAACAGAAACAGCAGAATACTTCATTGCTTATTTAATAACAACCATTACATCATCAATAATAATAGCATGACACACACTAATCCCAACAGCACACAGGACATACTAGATCCTGCCATAGTTTCTCTATCTCAAATCTCTCATGTCCCAGATAATCTTGGCAGCGAACAAGATCCTATCTCCTTTAACATATACAATACCCATCCTGCCACTCAACCCATGAACAAAACTCTTGATTATTCACAATTAGACTTCATAGCTTTAAATAAAAAGATAGAAGACTCGCTACCTGATATTCTCAATAATGCATCCAGTAAGTCTGACATTGATAATCGTGCATCCCTAATTACAAACACTATACTACAAGCCATCAAAGATACACTCCTTAGTAAAACAATCACCCTGAACATTAATTCCTGGAAACTTTCGCCAGAAATACATAACCTAATTCTAGAAAGAAGAAGACTCCAACATCTATTTATCAGAACTCCAAGACCACACTCTTAAACCAGCTATTAATAATGTGAAGAAGACTCCAACATCTATTTAGCAGAACTCCAAGACCACACTCTTAAACCAGCTATTAATAATGTCAACAACCAAGTCAAAAAATTAATCAAAATTCAACAACAGAACAATAGGGACACATTTTGCACATCAATTAACAAAGTAAAATCCAACCCCACACTTTTCTGGTGCAAATTAAAAAAAGTATGCAACAACAACACTATGGCACACACAGATGATGATAAAGTCAAATTTTTCACACGATATTACACAAACTTATTCAGCACACCTAATCAGCCCTCCTTTGACAGTCAACATAAAAATTTCATCACTAATCATGCTATCACAAATGACTGCTATACATGGTATCATTTCCAATCAGTATAAAAACTTTCAAAACCAGCACAGCTATCATATTTGCCCCATCTCCTTAATAGAGCTTAAAATCACACTGGCCTTGGGGAAGAAGGCATTAATAACTCTATAATCAAAAACTTCTCTAACAAGATATTAAATCACCTAGTAGCCCTGTACAATTTATCTCTCTTATCCAGTCTTATCGGAAATCCACAGTAATCAAAGAACTCCCCGAAAAAGATGGGAACCTCAATTTACTCAGTAGTTATAGACCTATAAGCCTTCTTAACATGCTGAGCAAACTCATGGAAAAAAAATAATTTCCAAAGGCTTACTTTACTTTCTATAAAACAATAATATTCTTAACAATACCCAAAATGCCGACAGAAAACAAAGTCAAACCACTGGTCACCTAGTTAGATCAATCGAGTCAGTATACCAAGAATTCAATCTCAAACACACAGCATTCGACTCCATCTGGCATGACACCCTAAGGTTCAAACTGTTTAAATATAATATACCTGCTCCCATAATTAAATGATTATCTAGTTTTCTCTCAAACAGAACTGCCAAAATTAAAGTGAACATCATATCCGATTAATTTCCGCTAAAAGCAGAAGTACTACAAGGTTCAGTTCTCAGCCTGTTATCGTATATTTATAAATGACATTCCATTCCTTTCCCAGAACTAGCCTACAGTCTAGCTTGTCAATATGCAGATGATATCTCGATCTGGAGTGTATCATGTGATCCACTTATTGCATCAACCAGAGTTTAAGAAATGCTAAACATCATCATTCACTGGTGCAACAAGTGGAGGGTAGTTCTTAACCCTCTTAAGGCACAAGCCATAGCTTTTCACAAAAGTATAGGAAAACACAAAAAGCTCAGAAAAATTAAACTTGCAATATATAACACCCCCATTACACTTAAGAAAACAGCCAAATTCTTAGGAATGATTAAACTTGAGTATGAGCTGGAAAACACTTGAACATTTTCAAAAACACTAGTGAGAGACTAGGTATGAACAAAGGATGCAATAGCCATTCTATCATAAAAATATATATAAAGCATTCGTTAAGCCCCTACATGAATATGGATGCTGTGTCACTTGCAACATGTCCAACATTATATACAACAAGATATGCCAGCAACAACAAACAGCTATTAAAACAGCATTCAGACTACCAATATACACCCCTCATGAATATGTCAGCAATCTCACCAAATTACTGCTAATAAAAGACCAAATTCACAAACTTGCTGAAACATATTACAACAAAGCTGGCATTTGCAATAGTCAGAACACTACCTTCCAGACATTAGAAGCCATGCTTGCTACATAAAAACTTACATATCACCCATTAACTCTGTCAACATGGACTTGGTCAATTTGACCGATCATGTGACCTCTTTGTACTCATTTAAAGTCTTTATAGATTTAATACTTCTAACTTTCAATATATTGTGTATATATTCACAAAATTTGGCAGTCTTTCAGTTAAATTATAAGTCTTTAACATACAAGAAATTATATCTTTTAGCAAAGTATTCTTAATAAAATAAAATAAAGATTTGTCCACGAATATATTGAGTATTTGTTTTCAATAGTCCGTGTACAAACTAATTTTCATGTTAAAATCAAAAATACTTTTCCTCATCTCAAAATATCAAATTTCCTTTGTGTAATTTCTAAAACCTCCTAAATGCATTTCAAACATGTTTTTTTGGTAAAACTTTATAGTTTATCTGTTACTTTCTCTACCCTATCTCAAAACAGGATCAGTCAAATCGACCGATCTCATACCAAATAAAAAAATCAAAATAAACCTAAATTACTCTTTTTTTTTCTTTCTAGAATGACTTAAAATTGTATAATGAAACTATATTTGTTTATCCTAAGTAGCTCTAAGTTCGTAACATTATACATCTATTTATATTTTAAATTTGATTGTCCTTTGAACCATGTCTCGCTACTATCCACACCATTATAAGTTGTAAATCACTCAGAGCATGAGCAGGTCACATTACGCTATCAAAGTACCTTACCCACGAGCTACTATAAGCTGCTTGCATGCATACCTCATGAAAGATTTTAGTGATATTATTATTATTACATATTTTACCTAATCTAGTATTAAATAACTTAAAAAGATCCATATTTTTAGATTTTTGTTACTTTTATAATAATAATTATGAAAAACAAGAAATAAAATACTTAACCAATCTTCTTCAATGACAGTAAGCCTAGTTTTTTTATACTAATGTTAGTAATGCACTCCATAGTTTTTATTTAATTAAATAATGCACCAAAGAATACAGACTAATAACATGCAAAAAGTAGACAAAGTTACTTCCTTCTAAAAATTTTCCTGGATTTCTAAATATGCAACAAGAGCCATTACAAATTCATCAAAGCTAGTCATTAACTTTCCAAAAGGTACTCTGAGTGAAATGGACGTCTAACTGTTTAGAACATAACATTATACAATACGTCATTTGATATATGAAAACCTTGACTTTCTATTGGTTATAGGTAATATATAATGAAATGTAAAAGAGAACTATCAACAAATTCTAAAAGTGAGGATGTGACAGGAGGGGTGTGGTTTTCTATTCGATAGCTCTGTAACCAAACAGAATTGAAGACTATAAAAATTATAATTTGTTTGAGCAATAACGATTTTATAGAGTAATTTATGTTTAATTTTGTACTTTATCGAGGGGTGGTGGATAAAATAGGGATGATAACATGCTAAGAGAAAATGTGTCATGTGGGTCACAATAGCAGAAATTCAGGATTTTTTTAAATATTGCCTTGTAGAATTAAGAATTTAAAACTTGTATACTATTAAAATATGTATTAGCTAAGATTTTATGCTATTCTAATTAGTATAACGTAAACAAAAAGTATTTTAATAACATTTTGAATGTAAGACACTAAAAATATATGTCAATAACTTCTTTTTCTATCCAGCCTCATATCTCGGGCATGGATTACGCAGATTATTCTGCATCTGATTCCTCAAAGCAGGTTTTCACCAGGCACTCCAGTTTTCCCCTGCTTCAAATTTCTTCAAGGGCATTGGATAATTTTCCTAAGCCTTCCTAGAACAACATAATCTCAATTCTAATATCACTTTAACCTTATAAAGCTTTCTTTTCTTTAAATCCATCAATCCTTTCAGACTCTATTTAAATAATATATCGTTCACTCAGTCTGCATCTCTCTGCTCTCATTCAATTAACTTAGTTGCTTCAAGGAAAGGTTCCAAGATGGTGATTAGTTCTTTATGTGCATAATGCCTGATTGTCAAGAAATACTATAGCTTTAACTTATGTTAGGGGTTGAGTTCCATCTGGTGTAGTTAAAGGCAAGAATCACTTTTTAGGCCCAAACATCTTTTCAAAGGCTTCTTTGAAGGAGCAACTGGAATGCAGTAAGTTGCACTATATTGATGCTTTATTCATGGTGAGATTGATTTATTTTATTTCCTTTTAGCCCATCTGACACCACCAGTCGCAGGGTGTGTGTAAAACATTGCAGGTGCTGCTTCCAGCAGTTCCTGGTCAATGCCATATCTATGTTACGACAGTGGAAGTCACGTGACACTGGTAACACGTGATGAATTTCTCGAATGATCATGAATTATTGAGGAAGACCGAGTTTGTTCAGGATGCCCTCTTTTTTAGTATATAAGCCTGGCAGAGAAAGCCTGTGCAAATGATTGAATGAAGAGAGTTCCGGGTGATTTACGATTCTGTTTCGAGCTAGTGTGTGTTTTGTTATCGAGAATGTGAATCGCTGTGATTTATAAAAGTAGTTAACTTAAAGTGATGAGAAACGTAGTGATTGTGAAATTACTGTGTACTAAAAGTTTGTATCAAGAAAGAATTTCGAGAGGAAATTAACAAATGAGCAAATATGCAACAAATTGGTGTCAGAGAGTGGGACGGAAAAAAGAAAGAAAGATGGAAACGAGAAGTGGCAAATCAAACTACGACTTAGCAGATTTGATGGCAGCAATACAAGAATAGCAAAAGAAACAAGAAGAATGAGAAAAGAAACAAGAAGAGAGACAATAGCAGT
The DNA here is from genome assembly GCF_000517525.1 of Limulus polyphemus. Taxonomy (NCBI): domain Eukaryota; kingdom Metazoa; phylum Arthropoda; class Merostomata; order Xiphosura; family Limulidae; genus Limulus; species Limulus polyphemus. The sequence goes on from NW_013666220.1 coordinate 42,157, forward strand.
GGCAAGAAAACCTGCAACAGTGGCAGCTCAAACAGCAAAATAAACAAGAGAAATTACAGCAGTTGTTGGAGGAAAAACAAAAGAAACAAGAAGAGAGACAATAGCAGTGGCAAGAAAACCTGCAACAGTGGCAGCTCAAACAGCAAAAGAAACAAGAGAAATTACAGCAGTTGTTGGAGGAAAAACAAAAGAAACAAGAAGAGATTACAGAAGTTGTTGAGAGGAAAAAAGAAAACAAAAAAAGAATGAGAAAATAAACAAGAAGAGTGACTACAGCAGTGGTAGGAGGAGAAAGAAAATAAACAAGAAGAGACTACAGCAGTGGTTGAAGGAGAAAGAAAATAATGTATTATAATAGTTAACTTAAAGTGATAAGAAACGTAGTGATTGTGAAATTACTGTGTATTAAAAGTTTGTATCGATAAAGAATTTCGAGAGGAAATTAACAAACGAGCAGATACGCAACAAATTGGTGTCAGAGAGTGGGACGAAAAAAAGAAAGAAAGATGGAAACGAGAAGTGGCAAATCAAACTATGACTTAGCAGATTTGATGGCAGCAATACATGAATAGCAAAAGAAACAAAAAGAATGAGAAAATAAACAAGAAGAGAGATTACAGCAGTGGTTGGAGGAGAAAGAAAATAAACAAGAAGAGAGACTATTGAAGTGGTTGGAGGAGAAAGAAAATGAACACTGTATCATCATCAGTGGTTCAAGGGAAGCACACAGTGAATGCTTTTTTCATGTTCGATGCACTGTCACATATAATTTAGTCCAGTTTGTTCTTCATTACATATTCATCATAGATGGCTTCAAATGCCTCACTGATTTTCTCACCCATGTCAGAACCTGTGAATCTGCTACAGCTTGACAGATACAACCTCAGGTTGATGGCAGACTTCAATTGCATGGGCAGTCACACCAGATGTTTACAGGAGAAGAAACCCAGGATGCTTCTTGTAGATGAGCCTTGATGAGGTCTTGCTGTTTAGTAATCATGTCATTTATGTGTGATGATACAGTTCCTCTACTAATTAGCTCACACCTGCTATCTAAAATACCTAAGAAATGATGAAAACTATTATGTTCAATTATTGATAGTGGCATCCAACAGTTAATAATAACATATAATTGCCTTGGTAATGGCTCGTTGATGGGGATGTGATGCTCCATACACAGCGACTGGGCTAGTTACGAAGGATGTAATTGATCTCTGGCTTTGATCTGTAATTCCAACTCTTGTCTTTGAATTACAGTACTCTTTACACCTGTGCAAGGATTTAAATAAAAATAAAATATTTTAATGAATTCAATAAAAAACAAAAAAACAGGTAAGGTAAGCTAAGGACAAGTTTGTGAAAGTTTTTGAAATAAGTTATAAAAAAGTAAACCTTGATGGATGAGTGTGACTCACATCTTTGGGCCATGCAAGTTTAATTAAAATCAATCAAACTTTTCAAATGTGACAAATTGAGTTTTTTGTCAATCTGAGTTCAAAATGACTTTGAATTTTGATGTCTGATTTACATGCATTTTGATAGCAAAAAATCTTGTTTTGCTCCTTTAAGCTTTACAGTACTTTTGTTAATTCCATCAAAATTGGGCATATATTCATGGACAATTGATATTATTATGATTCATTATTAACCATGTGTGTGTATATATATATATATATACA
>NW_013666220.1:44810-67792 GCF_000517525.1 Limulus polyphemus
CTTTACTAAAGTTGGAACTAAATTTTCAGTTTTTTTTTTTGTCAATCTAAATGACCTTTGAATTTTGATGTCTGATTTACATGCATTTTGATAGCAAAAATCTTGTTTTGCTCCTTTAAGCTTTACAGTGCTTTTAATAATTCTACTGAAATTGAGCATGTATTCACGGACAAATGATAAGATTATGGTTAATCATATTAATCATATATATAAATCATATTGACCATAATTTATATTTACACAACAAGAAATTATTAATTTATGAATTATGAACACTTAAAAAAACAAGCTTCAAGTTTTTGTTGTAGTGACTTGTGACAACAAGATAAGACAACATCATAACAAGTATATTAATCAACTGACAAGAATTATCTCCCACAAATGAAAGAAATATATAAATATGAAGGTGGGGTATTGTTACACCTTTTCTTAAATGCCAAAAATTACAATTCAACAGTGTCATCTTCATTTTATTAATTTGCACGCTAATTCGATCTTCTTTTTTCGAAATCTGACACTTAACTGAAATTGAAAAGGTTTTTTTTTGGGGGGGGGGGATGGGGTAAAATTCAGGCCTTTAAATGTGCATCTTAACTTATAATTAAAGTATATGCTGGTATTGCAAAGCAACTAGGACAATATTACATCATACCTTGATACTCAACCTGGGCAAATTTCATTTACATTGTAATACAAGCCTAGGCTAGGCTTGGGTTGTCTTTTTCAATACATGATGAAATACAGATAACAGGGAAAGCTACTCATCTCTCAGCATGGATTTTCAAGTGCCACACAAAATTTGAAGTAGTATTTGGCTCATCAGTGATCTTATTTTTGAAGGTCTTGCAGTCAGCAAATCTTTCTGATGTAGAACACTCATAGTCTCTAAAACCAAATGATATAACTCTTGGGGTCACACCAGCTCCTGTAGCCACCATTTTGCCAGCTTGTTGAATTGACAGTACATAAACTAGGAACACATACACTATGTGTGTGTGTGTGTGTGTGTGTGTGTATATATATACACACATACAGTCAATGAATGTAGAGAATTCATGTGCAGAAATGTATACAGCTTGTACTGCATAGCTACCTATGTATACTGTACATGCAGGTTAGCCAATGATATTTGATATTATTTCACCCTCTTGCCATGGGCATCCTTTACTGTGCATGTCACAAAGTTTTTAGTGAGTTACATTCAAAGTTGGAGATGGCTTGACTGGGCAATGAAGAACACTATTATAAATTTGCAATGTTTCAACAAGATTATGTCATCCTCATATACAAGTATTTCACAGACACATGAATGTATATACAGTGTGGAACAAAGAAGTCACATGACCAGAGATTGCTTCACAGTTCAGTAAAGGTATCTTGGAACCACTGAGTGTTGGTTTAGGATGGGTCTGTTTTGTTCAACTAAGATAGATTCCCCAACTTTGCATTTATTGCGAAGCTGTGAAGCAATCTCTGGTTATGTGACTTATTTGTTCCATACTGTATATGTATTCATGTGTCTGTAAACTACTTGTATATGAGAATGAAATGATCTTGTCGAAATGTCAACATTTATAATAAAGTTTTTCATTAACCAGTCAAGCCATCTCAAAATTTTCTAATAAGTGGTTCCTCGTCATCAAATTTACATTCAAAGCTTAAACTACATTTTGTTCATGTTATACCAATTAGTATAGCATAAAACTGTAGCTAATAATCCATATTTTAATAGTACATAAGTTTTAAGGTCTTAATTTTATAAGACATTATTAAAAAAAAACATCCTAAATTTCCCCTTAGTGTGAGAAATGTGACATTTTTTTCCTAGACATTCCCTCTTCTCTAATTTATTTACCACTTCTCCAAGAAGTACGAAATTTAACGTCTCATTCACAACTTGTATACGATGGCATGTGTACTGTGAGCAGCTGAGTTCTGGGCATAGACTTTGTTCATTTTTACCATTCTGGACTCTGACACTAAGATTGTAGAAATTTGCTGGTACATGTACAAATACAGTAATTTGTTGCTATCCTAGACACATGCACTTTGGAGCTTATGTAAACACAGCATAGCATGTCCACAACATCCGTTTGACAAGGTTTGCTTGAGAAAAATTCAAGTCATGTCACAAGTTTAATGGGCAAGTCTCAAGTCAAGTTGCAAATCATTTTGTCCCAGTCCCAAGTCAAAAAATTGTGACTCGAGTCCATTTCACATGACAGTCTACAACTCTGATGACAAATAATAACAAGATCTGAATTCAAAAGTATTAATTTCTTGGTAAAAATAAGAGAAAACAGCACATATCATGATGGACTTGGTCAGAGCTCTAACAAATATCCTCAAACACATTTTATGGGTGCTTATGAATGTAAGTGTAATGGCACCTGTCGATAGTGAAAGATTATTGTTTACAATCTTTTAAACAATTATATTAATAGAGGTATGTAGAAGACCCTTATTCTATCTTTAGGTACTCAGATTCTAGCTAATCTGTGTGAAGAGACAAATTATTGTCTTAGAAGTTAACATTTTCATTACCTAAAAATGTATTTCCAATAGATACTCACCTCTATACACACACATTCCCATCCATCTTCCCCACTGCTGGTGCACATTTTATTACTTGTCTCACCAAAGGATAAAGATCCATGAGTGCAAGTGCATAGGGGGAGTTAGTGCACATGGAGGTGAGTCATCCTCCCACTGGTGAGGGAGTTTGTTGTATGATGACATCATCACGCAGTAGCACAAATCATGTAAAATCATGCAAAATTAGGTGGCAGATGCTTCAAGGTTAGTCGCAGACAAATTTCTTTGGCAGACGTGCTGAGGTAGATAACTAATTTGTGTGTTGAGGTAAGTATCTGTTTGAAATACATTTTATGGAAGGAAAATGTTAAGTTCTGAGATAATAACTTATCTCTCCACACAGTTTAACTAGAATCTCACTTTAATAAGGTGGACAGACCAGTGCAACATTTACATTGATTAGCAGCCCTCAGAAATTGTCCGAATGATGCCCATGGGAGACCACATTTTTTTTTCATCCACGGTATACTCGTTGCTTATATAAGAAAAAGGAAGAGGCATAGGAGCAAAGTTTGAGACACAGGGATGGGAAGAATTGTTATGTAGCCAGAAGTCATCAGACAGCCAATATTTGTAGTGTGGTTGGGGCTCATTCAGACTGTACCTTGTATGTTCAACTCAACTCTACTATCAGACTCAATGGGTGAAAATCAGCTATAGGAGGAGGGCACTTTTGATAAGTATCCATGCTCATCTCAACTCTACCATCAGATCCTACGAGACTGAGTGCAGCTGCAAGAAAAGGGCCCTTTATTGTATATAGTATGGATACTTATATACCTCAACTACACCATCAGTCTCTATGGGCCCAACAACAGCTGCAAGAGAAGGGTATGTAAGAGATACATCACAAGTGTGTATGGAGTACTCAACTCAATACTACCATCAGATTATATTGGACTTATACCAGTTGCAGGAGGAGAGCACATCTGTTATGTAGTAAGGACCAGTACTGAGTATGGTCATATCAATTCTACTGAGCAGAAAGAGGCTGCAGCAGGAGGTCATGTGAGATATAAATATCTATTGGTTTGGTATATAGTAAGTGTTCATCTCTACTCAATTGAACAGATTTTATCGGATAGACTGTCTGCAAATCGAAGGTACTTTATTATGCAACATCAGTCTACATGTAGTTCATGAACACATAAACTATCCTGAACAGGCTTTGGCTGCAGGAGAAGAGCACAGTCATTTATTGCTTGCACACCTCAACTCTACTAAAGAGGCTCACACTGCAGAAATAGGACACATGTGGCATAGGTGATGTATCTAAGTTATATGTGGGGTGACCCACCTTACACCAATAGTGTCACAACTGCCCCATTGGCACCCCTTGTTCTAGCCCCAGTAGTTAGATCCCGATAAGCAAGAATTCTCCATGGTCCACTACATCAGTAGCTAGAAACTGGTAGGAGGCAAGAATCTCCTATACTTCACTCAAAGAAGGTGGGGTAAACTTGTGTAAGGGAGACCTGGAGAAGGTGTCTGGATCCCTGTAAGTCTAGAAAAATATTCTACTGGAGACATTGCAATGTGTGAATGCAAAGTTCTATTATTAAAAGCCAACAATCATGAGCTGGCTTTTTCAATGATAGTCCATGGAATGGGTATGGTCTGAACTGAACAGTAACCTGAAAATATACATACACACACACACATATACTACAAGGTTACCTCAAGTGGTCTTGCAGAACACCTTATCTCACAGCGGGCACATGTAAAGTCAGAGAGGATGGTATGAGTGCTCTCCATTATCCTGGCTCGATGTGGATTTTGAGTAAATATACACTGGGAGGCAACACTAGTCACCTCATGGGATCCTGTATAATGAAAAAGAAGCTCTGAAAAAGAAGTAGTATGTATTCTTCTCAAAGATGGTAGGGTGACTGAAGTATGGCATCCTGTAGAGCCTTAAAACTATCAGAAGATTAAACAACCAGAAGGTGTAGAAAAGGAGATAAATGTGTGGAGGGAGTCCATATGAGTGCCTGGAGGAGCTCATCCAAGGGTCGGTCATTAAAGAAAAGACGTAAGAGAACAAAAAATGTGATGAATCGAATTCAAAGAAAAGAAAAATAGTCAGCAAGCATACACATCCCAAGATGAACATGTCAACAGAGGAGTTGACAGACCCATCTCATAAGGGAAGAAGGTAAGAAGTCCATGGAAAAAGATGGGTCCCAGAGTGGGGACAGAAGAATACAGGGACCTCTGAAAGGAGAGATTCATGATAAGGCACACCAAACAGCTCAAGGGGACACAGAAGGCACGGCAGGTGCAAATGATCCAATAGTTGAAAGATAGAAGGAAGGGAGATAGGAGAGAAGTACAGTGTACCTTCCAAGCAGTTGAAGTCCGAGGAAAAAAGGATCAGACTGGGGTGAAGAAAATATAAGTGCAATGGAAGAGGGTGCAAGAGGCATCTAAAATGGAAAAATGGTAATTGTAGGAGAGAATTAGGAGGAAACAAGTCAGGAGAGAAAGACAGTACAGATGCCAACAACTCAAATTGGGCTTGCACAGGATCATGCAAACTCATTAACCCTTTTATTATGAGAGGGTGGATTCCACCCAGGCTGTATCCCTCAAAGTAATCATAAAGCAGTTGTACTGTAACTTTTTAAAATCTATACATTTCTTCATGAAATTTTGCAGATTATCAGTAAACATTACAAGGCTTCCATACACAAAATACCAGATTTTTAAATTAAGTTTTAACATTGAAAATACTTTTATGCATCAGAAAATCTCTATAACCTCCAGATAATTATCAAACTTTTCCTTTAGAAAATACTTTATATTTTATCTATCATTTTCACTATTTTATCTCTGTATGGGTTTTGTTGTTTTAACCAACCTTGTAACTGCCAGAAAAAAATTAGAAAATAGATATAAATTGCACTTTTTCCATTCCAGAATGATTACAAATTATCACATAAAACAACAAATGTTTATTTTCAATAGCTTAAATCTCACAACATTATACATATATATAAGGTAGCCAAATGCCTCGTCATCTAATTAGTGACGAGCATGAATGGATTAACGAGATTCCCACTGTACCTATCTACTATCTAGCGAAACCAGTATTTTGTAGAATATAATCACATTTCAGTTACTTTTCTTAAAACATAGAGCCATAAATAAAGAAAAATAGAAAATGATCTCTTCTACTTATAAAGTTTGTACTTGTCACTTATCATAATTTGCTAAGCCTCGTCAAATTTTGTATATGAGAATGAAAATCAATATATTTTTGTTTTATATATGCATTTTAAACAAACAACAAAAAACAACAACTATTATATCAATATCACAGACTTTCCCCTACAATTTATCAGGGTTTTGGGGTTTAAAAAAGATGATATTTGAGCTCCATTATCTCTTACCTCTTTGTTTCGATTCTACCATAAAAAGGAACATTTTCCCGCATAAACACTTTGTAAAGGCTGAAAAAAACTATGTAGGGGACATTCTCAGTTTTCGACTGGTTATAAACACATCATAGAGCAAAATAAGTGTACGTAAGCAAGCATTTCCAAAAATGGAAGAGGTCAATGGAGCCACCTTGGTTGATTCACTAAATACAGTGATATCTCAGAAATTAGAAAATATAGGAGGTTCTTATTTTATATTCTAGCTTGTTAATATCATTAATTTGAGTTTCTAATTTGTAAGAAACTGTAGACTTTGTACTTGGACATCACAAACATCTGATTTGAACCAAAGCTGCATTCCCCATACCATGTGATATATAAAAATCAATGTTTAGGAATTTTGTTTTAATATTTACTTCTAAGTTAACTAATGTATAATATTAAAACTCGAATTATAAACTACAGTTTGATACCAAACTTATTGACATACATTTATAAAATTGTAATTCAATAAAATGTTGAATGTAAGTCTACAGATGTGATGATATGCCCTCTGACCCACATCTGTAGCAAAAGGGTTAAAGTCTCAGTCAGGCAAGGGAGTTTGGTGAGGAGGCTTGAGGAAAATAAGGGAGAAGAATAAAACTGAGAGCACAGGGGTAGACTGGAGGGAAGACACCACCCACCGCCAACTCTTGGGCTACTCTTTTACCAACAAACAATGGGATTGACCAACACATTATAGTGAGCATGTTCAGCATGATGGGGATTCAAACCTGTGACCCACAGAATGCAACTCAAGCACCCTAACAACCAGGCCATGCCAGACCCCAGAAAGGTGGTGCATAGAATTACTGCCTGAAAGAGTGATGGCAGAAGGAGCAATGATAAAAGACCTGCCACAGATGGTAATAGACAAATATAATGGAATGCCAACAAGAATGTGATGAGAATAGTGCCACATTACTGGAAAATATGGCCTGATAGGTGACAGATTGGACAAATATCATGCATGATGTTGGAGAAAGGATATCCTTCTATGAAGAATGGGGAGTGTGAAAGTGAAAATCACGAGATAGAGGGGGGGATAATGGGAATAGAAAAGAGTCCAAATATCAAGTGAACCAAGGCTAAGGCAGTAAGGCACTAATAATGGAATAGTTATATAGAAAGAGGTAAGATCAGGCCTGGCTGAGAAATTGATAAAGCCAAATAATTAGGAATAGACGTTCATAAAAGACGAAACCTGGAGTTGAGAAGGATGGCATAATCATCCAAGATGGACGAGTCCAACCAAGTGTAAACCCCATAGAAAATCTGGGGCGTACAATCAACTCCACTGATAGAATACAGACTGGTTGAGAGAGGCAGTCCACTACCAAAATTGAAGCTTCTGGCCAAAGATATGAATAGGCACACAAGTGTAAGGTCAATACCCAAAACAAAATGTTCCTGGAATAGGAGTCATAAGTATGGCTTGAGAAGGAAAAGGCCATGGAATCGGCTGAATTGAATAGATCAACTCAATTATCAGTTACAGCAGAAATTGGAACATGGCCAATGATGAGTGAGAAGGTCAAGCACATTGATGTGGAATGAACTCCAGCATCAAAAAGCCTGAAGTCCTTTCCTTGTTGAAAAATGTACCTCAATCAGAGACAGATAAGCATCAAAGAAGGAAGAAATATAGTTGTGATGTGGTAAGGGAATACAGGAAGTAGTACACACATGGTCCAGTCACTATGATAATTACTTGAGGAGGAGCTCACAAAAGAGGACAAAGGACCCCAAGAAACAAAACACTGAGCTCACAAGATTCACTGTAGGAGATACGTGATAGCATGCCCCAAAGAAATCCAGATTTACCAAATTTGAAAGAACCTCTCATGTAGGTAGAAAAGAAGTGTAAAATCTGATGGCCAGATATGTCATAGCTCATAGGTGAAGAAGATAGGCTGAAGTCAGTTGGGACAAGAAAAGGTAAAAAAGGCTCAAAAGTACCCAATACTAAGTGAGTGTGACAAAGGACTTTGATCTCAAAACACCTGCAATGACCAAGACAGTTAACTCTTTTAGCACTCGGTCCCTGGGACTGATCTCGTAACCACTTTGTGCTTGTTATAGTTTTCATGCTATAACTTTTAAATTTGTAAGCGAATGTTAACGAAATCTGGCAGATTATCAATAAAAATGAAAATGCTTTAGTATGCATAAGATTTGTCCAATCTAATAACCAAATAAAAAATTAGGAAATAAATACAAGTTATGCCTCTTTCATTCTAGAATGAACACAAATTATAACAGGAAAACATAAATGTTTAGCCTAAATAGCTTAAGTTTCATAACATTATACATTTACATATATTTATTATTTTTATCATATTGACCTTTTAGCTATGCCTGGCTAACAATACAGAAGTTACAATGATGTGACACACGTATACTCATGTTACCCTATCCAATAACATAAAAGCGACCTTTGGTCTTTACAAAGTAACCTGCCTTGGCTGTGTTTTAGTAGACTAGTATTTTGTAAAATACAGTCACATTTCAATTATTATACATTATATATGTACATAGATTATTACTATTTTGAAGCAAGTTTTTAAACTTATTTTTCTTAAAACATAGAACAGTAAATGAAGAAGTTAAACAAAGAATTATTTATTCTGGTTACCACTTTTGTACTCAGTTGCTGCTTGACATAGATTGCTAAGCCTTTAAAAATTTTGCATGTGAAGTATATGTAACAAAATTGTTTTTTAAGGTTTTATATATACATTTGAATAACAAAAGAATCATAAATTACTATATTGATACCACAGAACTCAATCATAATTTATCAATTTTACTAACAAGGCTGTATTTAGGTCTAAAAAAAGCATGAAATTTCAAGCAGACTAAAGACTCGACTTACCTCTATGCCATCTTGTATCAAAAGAAAGATATAATGATTTTATATTTGAAAATGACTGAGTCACAAGGGAGAAGATATTCTGAGCTTTCAATTGGTTATTCATGTCATATACAGAAGTAAGTGTATATAATGGAGCATTTCCAAAATTGGAAAGAGGTGGGTGGGGTGACACTGTGTTCGATTTATTACATGAGCAATATCTTAGCAAATAGAAATGATAAGACGTTCATATTTTATATTCTTGCTAGTCAATATTGGTAATTTGAGTTTCTAATTCATACAAAACTAGAGACTTAGTATTTTGACTTCATACATATCTGATTTGAACCAGTGCTGCATTCAACATACCACGTGACACACAAAAATTGATGTTATCTGTGTTTTTAATATTTACTTTTAAATTAAGAAATTGAGTAACGTATACTACTAACATTTGAATTATAATCTACAGTTTGATACCAAAGTTATTGACATAAATTCATGAAATAGTAGCTAAATACAATTTTAAATGCGAGTTAACAAACGAGATGACATGGCCTTTCACCCAATACCCATCTCAAAAGGGTCAATGAGCTTCCATAAAACTACAGAAGAAATAAGGGTTAAGTGTAAACAATGTCCCACACTAAGAACTAAGTATAAATCAGTATAAGTTGAGAATTGATGATAAAAATTTGAAAACTTTTCAAACAAAAGCTGAAGGAAATGAAAACCATAGGTGAAGCGAATTTCAATAAGTTTAATACAGAAGTGAAATTATATCACACCTGTGCTCTGTAGTGTTAAGAAAAAAAAAGAAGATTCACTAGTGCAAATGCATAGGGGGAGTAAGTGTATATGGAGGTGTGTCACTATTCTTTTGATGGAGGCCTTTTGTCGCATAATGATGTGTTATTATGCAGTAGCATAATTCAAGCAAAATCACATGAAATTAGATGGGAATTGCCTCATGGTTAGTGGCATGCAAATCTCTTTGGCAGAGGAAGATAGCTAATCTGTGCACAGAAGTGGGTTATAATATCAGCACCTCAATTTTTTAAGCATTTAAACAGCAAACATAGTAGTATCAAATTTACTAATAAATATCAGCAAGTTCATACATTTGCACTTTTAGACACATTATTTCATACTTTAACTAGTAACTTGGAATATGAAACTTCCCATATAAAAATATTTACTGGCCTTTATGCAAATTTTACATAATATATAAAACTGTGTTTAAAACAAACTTTGCAAGGATCTTTGTTCATTGTGCACATAAAATTTTAAGCACTTACGAATTTTCATGGAAGGTGTTTGACAACATTGATAAGAAATTGTTATGCCAAAATTGTTTTCTTATTTGGTTGATTGATTGAGTAATTGCTGATTGCTTAGATAAATGAAATATTAGCAAATTATCAATGCATGATATCTGTTTCTATGTTCTTACTATATATATCTCCATAAATATTCTTTGTATGTGAAGAAACATGTTGAAGAACACGTTAGGAAGTTCACCAATCCTTAGAATGCCAAACTTCAACAAACCCTTCATCCTTCAGGCTGATGCATCAGATGTTGGAATTGGAGCAGTATTCCTACAAGAACAGGAAGATGGACTGTTTCCAGAAATATATGCAAGGAAAAAGCTGTTGAGTAGTGAGAATAACTATTCTGGATCAAACAAGAGTCTAGCCATCATATTTGCCATCCGGAAGTTCCAGAATTACCTTTATAGTAAACAGTTCATCATCCAGATGGACCATCAGCTGCTTGCAATACATCTAAAGGTGAAAATCAACAGTGCGAGGGTCACAAGGTGGGCATTGTATCTCCAAAACTGCTGGTTCCATATTGAAGTCATCAAGGGGACTACAAATGTTATTGTTAGATATACACAACTGTTCATTGAACTTTAATATCAGAGTATTACTTAGTTTATATTGTGTGAGCATTAAAGTAAGTTATTTTTGGAAGTGATAGTTATGGCCAGTTTGCTTACGTTTTAAAAATTATTTGTTGTGTGTTTCAATTGTTGTGAATTGATGTCATTTTACTCAAACCTTCTGAATTTTTCAGGTTGTTACATCATAAGGTCTTGTAGATTGTAGAAAGTTCTAGGCCTCAGTTGGGCAATATATGTATATAGGTGACCAAGTTAGTGGAAGTCAGACAAAGTTAGTGAGAGTGACAGTGAAATAGATCTAGAATGTAATTGTAAGTTTAGCCATAAAGTGTGTACAATGGCAACTTATTGATTGGGTAACAAGATAAGCCGATCCTTAGAATGCCAGAAAGTCTACAAATCAGGACAAAAAGAGTTACAAATGTAAGAAAGGGGCTTTTTATCTTTAAAATAATATATGTAGAGAAGAATAATTTGTCTTGTCAATTGGGTTCTAAAATAATTGAACCAGCCTAAGTGGACTTTTGACCCAAAAAAAGCATTATTTTAAAACAAGTGGATTGTGTGCTGTCCATTTATTGCTGAAACTTATCGCTAACAAGTCACAGTCACTTACCATAAAGATTCCCACCCACACATATAAGTAAAACCTGACAGCCATTTTAGTATATAAACTATAGTGTGTTTACACACATACATAGTCAACCTTTGATAACAGCTATCTTTTCCATGATAATTATTTAGCAGATAGATATATATATAATACCTTATTCTCCCAATTTTTGGAAATTTAGTTTTATTACCATTTTGCTTGAACTTACCTATTTAAATTTGCAAGTTTATTGTAAAGCAAGGTATTTGTCATTTTGCCATACTAAGCAACATTCAGAAAGTCAATATGATCAAATACTGTATATAAAATATACTTGGACACAAACAAAATATCTTTAATTCTTGACCAATGAGTGACTTTATGAAACTTTCTTTTTTTAGTTAATACCTTTAGAAAATATACATATAGGTTAGAAAATATTTAAATACTTCTACAAAAGAGTTACAAATGTAAGAGAGGGGCCTTAATTTTAAAATTATATATGTAGAGAATACTTATGGTGAATTATGTTAAGTTTGAGGGTTTAAAATCAGGTTTTAATATCTGCAGTGAGCCTATTTAGTAAGCTTTATGCTTAATAAAAAACAAACAAACAAACAAACTATTCTAATATCTATACCTATTTAAATGGCTTAACATAACTTGTATAGAACTTTACTCTTGTCATTTGCCACAATCTTGTTCCCAAGACTTGTTAATTAAAATAACTGTTTTAACCCTACCAACATTGGTCTTCCTGTGATCAGAGGGTCAAAAGCCAGGTCATTAAGTTCATAAACTAACATTCAAAATTTTATTGAACTACTATTTTACAAATGTATGTTAATAAGTTTAGCATTGAATTGTAGATTAAAATTTAAATTTTAGTATTATACATTATTTCATTTCTTAATTAAAAAGTGAATAAAAAACAACACCCTAAATATTAATCTTTGTGCATCACATGGTATGTTGAATGCAGAATTGGTTCAAATTAGATGTTTGTGATGTCCAAATAGAAAATCTATAGTACTTTATGATTCAGATACTTAAATTACTGATATTGACAAGCTAGAATATAAGATAAGAACCCTCTGTTTTGTTTATTTTCTGAGAAATTAATATATTTATTGAATCAACCAAGGTAAATCTGCCCACCTCTTGCATTTTTGAAACTACTTGCTTACATACACCTGCTTCACACAAGGATGTGTGTATAACCAATAAAAAGCTCAGAATGTCCCCATAGTGGTTTTCTCAGCCTCTGTGAAGTATTTGCTTGGAAAACTCTTTCTTTTCATGCTAGATTCCAAATGGTAAGGTAAGATACTAGTGAGGTCAAAAATCAAATTTTTTAGACCCAAATACAGCTTAATTCCTAAGCTTGATAAGTTATAGTGAAATTCTGTAGTATTGGTATGGTAATTGATTATTTTTTGTTATTTCAAAATGCATATATAAAGTATTTTACATCCTCCATGAGCAAAATCTGATAAGGCTAAGCAACTTATGGCAAGCAGCAAACAAGTACATAGTTTATAACTAGAAGAGATAATTGTTTTCTATATTTTTTATTTACTGTTCTATGTTTTAAGAAAAATATCTGAAATTTAAGAACTTATATTTAAATAGTGATAATGTATATACACATATAATGTATTATAATTGAAATGTGATTGTATTTTACAAATACTGGTCCACTAGAACACAGCCAAGACAAGTCACTTTGTAAAGACTGAAGGTCAGTTTTATATTCTTGGATACAGTAACATGAGTGCACATTTGCTGCATCATTGCAATATCTGTATTGTTAGTCAGGCACGGCTGAAAGGTCAAAAAAAAAAAATAATATATATATATATATAGATGTATAATGTTATGATATTTAAGCTATTTACACTAAACATTGTGTTTTCGTGTTATAATCTGTAGTTATTCTAGAATGATAAAAGCATAATTTATATCTGTTTCCTAATTTTTTTTATGGTGGTTATGAGGTCTGTCAAATCAACCAAACCTGTACAAAGATACAATAGTGAAAATAACAGATAAAATATAAAGTTTTTTTCTAAAAGAAAAAATGTTTGATAATTATCTGTAGCTTATAAAGATTTTGCATGTGAAATTTGAAATTTTCCTGATGCATAAAAGTATTTTTAATCTTAAAATCAAAATTACTTTGCATGTTGGATAGTGAACATTCAAAAAGAAAAAATGCACAAAAAAAACATTAAAAAACCTAATATATAAAATCTGGTATTTTGCATACAAAAGCCTTGTAATGTTTACTGATAATCTACAAAATTCCATGAACATACACTTACTGAGCCCATAGTAAAAAGAGTTAGAAAACACATTACTTTTGCCTGGTTAATATTTTGTAATATTATATGTAAATAGTGTAAATGTATATACATATATAAAACTATTGTGAATAATCAAACTGTCTCGAGGGGTATGATGCTTTGTTCAAATTAATTTAATTCTCCTTCATTGTTTGTTGTTTATTCTCACAGATTATGTTTTCAAGTTTTTTTTCTGTACGATTCAATATTTTACCAGAAAATGTGAATGCAAAGCTCAAAAAATATTTTTCAGGTAAACTGTTTCTCCTATAACAAGAGTATGAAACAATACATTCAAACAATGTATTTTCTCAAATTTTCTATATATTGCATAGTAGATAAGTAACAATTTTACAGTAAAGTCAAGTTTCATAAACTCATAGCCAACTAGCTTAATACTTCTGTTTCACTGAAATTATTTTTGTAACAAATGCTTTAAGTATGATATCAAACATATCTAGATTTAGATATATTTAGAAGTTCTGAATAATTTTTATTAGAATCAATATATATATACTTTTGAAACAAGTAACTTCTTTATTTATCATTACAACTTAAAAAACTAATAGAAAATCCAGAATCAATCTTCTTACACATAACAAGTATATTCAATACAATTCACTTTTCAAACCTCTCTTAATGTTGCTAACTCAAATCAGTAACTTATGTTTAAGTTTGTTTCTTAACTAAACTGTTTTTCTGCTTTCTAAAATATTTACATCTAACCCCCTTACAATGGGCATCCTTTACTGCACATGTCACAAGGTTTTTAGTGACTTACATTCAAAATATAATTAAATTATTTTTTGTAAATGTTATACCAATTAGTATAGCATAAATTCATAGCTAATAATCCATGTTTTAACAGTACATAAGAGTTGAGTTCTTATTTTTATAAGGCAATATTTAAAATACTCTTGAATTTACCCTAGTGTGAGAAATGTGACATTTTACTCTAGGCATCCACTCTTCTCTAATATATTCAGCACCTCTCCAATAAGCCAAGGTTTTCATCTATCAAATGGCATTTCATATTACATTTTGTTCTGAACAGAGAATTGTCAATTTCTCTTTTAGTACAAGCTCTGTTCCCACAGGAAAGATACCAACTAGCTTGGATGAATTTGTAATGGCTCTTATCACATAGTTAGAAAGCCAGAGAAATTGTGATAGTTATAAGACATTGTCTGATTTTTGCATGTTATTATTTTATGTTTTTTGGTCCATTATTTAAATAAAAAAATTACTTATTACACAACTACCATTAGTATAAAAAAGTAGGATTAAGTGTCATCAATAGTGGACAGCAATAAAAAAAAGAAGGTTCAGATAGGTGCTTTATTTCTTATTTTTTGTGTGTATTTTTTATTTATTATTATAAAAGTATCTAAAATGTAACAATAGGAATATCTTTAGATTAGTCAAGGTTAGATTAGGTAAAATAAATAAAATAATAATACAATAAAAATTTTCATGAGGCATGCACGTGAGCAGCTCAGAATTATGCTCATGGGTAATGTAATTTGATAGCATAATGTGATTCCCACATTCTCCAAGTGATTTACAACTCATAATGGTAGAATAGTAGTTAGACATTGGTTTAAAGAGCAATAAAATAATAAAATTTAATTATAAATAGATGTACACTGTTATGAGTTTAAAGCAACTTAGAATAAACAAATATAGTTTCATGTTACAATATCAAGTCATTAGAGAAAGAATAAAAGGGTGATTTAGATTTATTAAGACTTGTTTTGGTTATGAGGTTAGTCAAATAGACCAACCTTTTATAGATTTAGTGTAGAAAAAATAACAGATAGAATATAAAGTTTTACTAAAAACAAATGTTTAAAATGTATTTAGAAGGTTTTAGAGATTACACAAATGAAATTTGAGATTTTTGAGATGAAGAAAAGTATTTTTAATCTTAATATGAAAATCACTTTTCACTCAAACTAGTCAAAAAAAGAAAGACTAACACAGCTTTTTTAGTTTATCAAAAATACTTCACTAAAAATCTTATTTTTTATGTGAAAGACTGGTAATTTTTACTGAAAGTCTGCTAAATTTTCTGTAGATACTCATACTATATTAAAAGTTAGTAGTATCAAGACTTTCAATGAGTACAAAGTGGTCAAATGGTTGGTCAATTCAACCCGAGCCCGTGTAGAAAGAGTCATTAGAAGTGAGAACATGAAAATGAAAAATAAAATGTTAAAATTATTATGTAATGTTTTACATACAAAATATCTTCAAAGCATTTATCTTTTAACACACAGCATTCCTTTATGGAAAGGTTTCTACACTGCAACACAAAAACACTTCAAATGCCTATATAAGCAGTGCTTGTATTAAGCTTACTTCTTATTTGCTAAAGTTTCTATTAATTCTGGGAGAATACTATATTAAGAATTTCTTCAAACTCATAATCTTGACAAAGAGACAAATGTAAATATTGTGAAATATGGTTGAGAAAATCTAGCAGCCTGTTTTACAAAAATATGAGAAGTTCTTTTACTTAATACTTACTTCTTAGTATTATAATTATTAACTTTCAAAGCTATGAACTGCATATACTTCACCAGAATTCAAGTCACTTGGGTAAAAATTCTTAAATTTCCAGACTTTTGAGTATTTAAAAATGGATAACAAGTTCTGCCTACACCTGTGTATTAAATAGGTAAAAGCATGCTTTTATTTAGCCTGCTGTATTGTCTTAACATTAACATCAACAACATTTCTAAGTGTTTTTCTTTTCATGAGCATCATCTGAAGTATTCAGACTAGGCTTAAATTTTAGGATACAAAAGTGTCAAGGACTTTTAAATAATTGTTATATAGGGGTAAATATTATATTACCAAATATTATAGATATTACAATGTAATCTACAGATTGTTCAAGTATTATGAATGCATATTTCATTAATATTTATTAACATAAAGGATAATGCTGTTAACATCAATGTACTTTTCTTTCATATGTTATTTTGTGACTCTACTTAACCAGAAAAACAACAACATTCTATTTATACATCACTATAATATGTGTATTCAAAACCTGGTATAAATAATTCAGAAAGAAAAACATAATTTTTACCTTATTGAAAACTTTGTGGAGAAATTCATATGTGTAGCCACCATTTAAAGGATCCGCTTTTTCTGCTTTCCATTTAATCTAGAAAAAAAGCAACCTCAGATTACAAATGAATAAAGGTAAAGATACAGGGAAATCATATAATAAAATGTTTTTTTTTTTTTTACTTTTCCAACAAAATGTGTATAAATTTCATTTTTATCTATAAGGGTTTATTAAGTCTTCAGTATAAGAAGTAGCTAGTCTTTATATCTTAGACATACATGTTTAACAAACCTTTTTTTCTTATTTACACTTTGCACATAGCAAGTCTTACAATAGTAAGTCACTACACATATCTATCATTAATGACAATGTCAACTCATTCAAGTGCTTAGTTTCATATCACATCTATTTTAATATTTAATAGAATATCCAACTAAACAAACAATTTCCAGTTATCTGTGTATAATAAAGCAAAATTATAATAATTCAATATGCCGAAAAAGAAAACTTGGTTAACAGTGGGTAAAGAGGTCAGCTGTTTA
Organism: Limulus polyphemus; assembly: GCF_000517525.1. NCBI lineage: Eukaryota > Metazoa > Arthropoda > Merostomata > Xiphosura > Limulidae > Limulus > Limulus polyphemus. The sequence continues at coordinate 62,149 of NW_013666220.1, forward strand.
ATGTTTGACAGGTACAAAGGTATGTAATAAAACATATGAACAGTTATAAACAGAGTATTTAATGTACTTTTATTATTATTATATTTTGCTATCTTAAAGTTAATACACAAATACTGTAAGAAAAAACCGTAAAGACAACAATTTATATGCAAAATAGGTTTTTCTCCTGTTTTTAAGAGTACATATTTTGAATAATTCAACTTTATAATGTATATCAACAAAAGTGATATGGAACCTGTGGAAAGTTAAAGAAATTATTAAGGATTGTATCTAATTAAGTAACAATCACAAGATAATACATGTAAAAGAAAATCTGGCCATGCATTTTTTAAACTGTACTTATATCTCTAAACTATACTTCTTCCATATTCCTTACTATGAAACATTAATTTTACAAAACAGTTTCAAAAAGGTCAAAAGCTTTTATGTTTTAAAATCTGTTATCAAATACAAACTCTACCTTAAGTAACTAAAAACCAAGAACTTGATATATTTATGTAGTATCACTAGAATTGATACTAAGAGTGAAGAAAAAAGATGCAGAATTATTTATAAAGTGCCACATTATTTCTTCTGAATCTGATTTGTGATGACCAATTTTTCTAGCTTTATTGCCAAATTTTCTAATTGCCTCCACAGTATGTGCTACAAATCTTGAAAAACAACAAAACAGTGTTCAAGTGGTTCACAGCAAAATACTGAATAAATGATGTTACAAATGATAACCAAATGCTTATTATATCAGTCACGTAGGAACTAACTAGTTAGCAGCATGAGATAAAAATTCTACACTCTTGCATACAATATAGTATACTAAATTTTCAAACATTATCATTGTACAATTGCTCAATTTTAGCAAACTAAATTAAAAAGACTCCATATAATAACACATAATCCAATTACCAGTATAGGGTCAAAATTATAAATAGTAAATTTAGACGAAAGTTATTTGAGAAAATGTAAACAAAATCAGCTTAAAAAAGTACAATTGCACCAATGTAAGATTAACTATCATTAAGACAATTACACATATTCCTAACACAGCTCACATAAATTTGTCTAAAATAACAAGATAAATCCACAATTAATGCTGAAACAAATTAGAAGTATTTAAGAATTTGGAATTAAATATATGTATAAAAAAATTATGACCACGTCTTCCCAGAAAAATAGCATTTTAAAGACATTTCAATGAAATTCAGTATAAAGGAGTATCTGTTATATACTGCAATCAGACTATAGGTAATTTTATTCTACACTGTCTTCTGTTCTCGTCATCCCAACCATGGCTTGATGATTTAAATCTGGCCCTAAATTAATGTTTAATGGTCATATTAATACATATCAAAATGGCTTATGATGGCACTATGTTTGGAAGCAATTTATAGGCACCACAACAGATGAGAATTAGGCTGAAACAAAGTAGGTGTACATCTCTAAAGGCACTGTAATCCATTAAAGCCACAGATAAACTACTAAAAGTACTATATAGAAGTTACAGGATTAACAGATCAAATGGTATTAAAACATCAACTCCCTCTTATGATTGTCTACAAGAATAGAAAAGATTAGTTATACAACTAGTTACACTGAATAGAGGAAATAAACCACAAAACAATAGGCACTTTAAGTGTGCCTTAAAAGGAATTATGGCCAGGAACTGCAGACAAAAGCCTGTATCAATAACAATTACTCCCAAGGATACCAGAAAGATAGAACTATTACAGGTATGGAGAACATGGCCATTACAGATGAGATTGTGAAGAATCAACAGCTGCTAATAAGTCAAGGAGACAATACTCTAAGGATGAGCCTTAGAGCCCAACCAGATCAAAAACAACAAAGGGCTAACCAGACATTGGAAAAACAGGAATTAGCTGGTAATATGGAGAAAAGTTCAGCAAGGAATACTCCATATGCCTAAAATGAGATAAGACATTATTCAAGGAAAACCATCCACAAATGCACAGGTTTAATGATAGTAAACTATCCAGTATGTCAATGGTTTTACAACTACAACAATTCAATCAGGCATGAAAAAAGGCAAAGTATGTGATCATAAAGTTCAAGAAAAATAAAAGTTGGAAGTTATCCTTACATTTAGTAATTTGTAAGAACAGAACTGTTAGTACAAATACTAACTTTTCTTCTAACAATATATATGATTTTTACACATATAAGGCACAATGTGTGTGCAGTTATAAAATTGAAATACTTTAAATCTAAAAGTATTAAAATCCACTTACTTAAGTTTTAAATTTAAAAGACAAGTAGATATAACCAAACTTAATGATTTCTAAAAATTTAGTTATGGTAATTTGGTGCAATACCTACTAAGAGCTGAACAGAATTTGTCAAAAAGAAAACAAGAGGGTATCTTCAATAGCTGGAGTACTTGAAATTCTTCTAGGTGGGATTAGAGTAAGTTAACCTTTTTTTTTTCTTTTTATTAGCTATATTTTTATATGGCAGCAATATCAAGCGTGGGATGCATGTATACCCAATCCAATTTTATTACTCACCAGGATCTCTACCAACCTACCCTCAAATTGAAATTCTTTTAGGTAGGATTAGAGTAAATTAATCTGTGAGACCTTGGGCCTGGTCAAGCACATCAATTGAAAGGGTTTGACCTCCTGAATCAAAAACTGTAATTAGATGGAGCTATGAGCTAAAAGTTTGTACTTGAAAAAAAACAAAAAAAACCAACACTCAAAGCTGTTTTATGAGCAGCTGTGCTGCAGCTAAAATAAAAAGTTCAAAAATTCATTAACACTACTTACTAAATTTCTCAAGTTTTTCCTAATTTTGTGATCAACAAAAACATCTAATCAGCATATGATTAAAATAACAGCTACTCCTTCTACTGTTTAAAATTCACCCCTCCTAAAAAATTAATTAAGAAATTTGTACTCAGAATAACCTGTGGTTACTTAATTTTCAAAATAATAAATACCATCTAACTTAGAGAATTCTTCATAGAAATGACACTTTTTTCAAAAACTAGAAAAACATTTTTCTATTTTCTTAAAGTTCTTTAGTCTTGTCTGATAATTAATTTTGTAATTCAAATTATGATCTTGCATTAAATTATATTAAAACACTGAAATAATGAAAAGAAAAAAAGTGTTTATTATTTATTTACATATTTTCTTGACTTGCAGCTGGTCAAATTTATTTGACCTGTTCAGTCATAGTTATTTGCTGAGAATACCGCAAAAAAAGAAAAGAAATATTTTGATGCTATGACCTAGATAAAGCTATTACACATTTTTCCTTTGTCTGATTTTCATTAAAGTAAAATAAAAAATCACTTATGCTAATAATGCTGAGAATGATAAGTGAAGAACTGGAAAGATCATGAGTAGCAATCCATCCAAATTATCTTAAGCATTAAATAAGTTACTCAGCACTGGATGTTCACAAAAGCTGCAAAGCCAAGTGAATGTAGCTTTTTTTCTATATCATGACAGCACTGGCTATTAAAATTGTTTTGTTTTTAAAAGATATTTTTTGGTTACTGTGTCACAGTCATAGTTATTGCTGAGAATACCACAAATAATAAAAAAAAATATTTTGATGACCTAGATCAAGCTATTACACAACTTTTTCCCTTTTGTGATTTTCATTAAAGAAAAAAATCACTTATGCTAATAATGCTGAGAACGATAAGTGAAGAACTGGGAAGATTAGAAAGAGTAGCAATCCATCCCAATTATCTTGAGCATTAAACAAGTTACTCACCACTGGATGTTCACCAAAGCTGTAAAGACAAGTGAATGTTACTTTTTTTCTATATCATGACAGCACTGGCTATTAAGATTGTTTTGTTTCGACACAATATTGTTTGATTACTGTGTCACAGCAGTGGAACCCCCAACATTAGTGATCATAAAGGAGGAGGGTGGATTATTTAAAATATATTCAATACATACATGAAATGACAGTGTGATTATATCTATAATGAGGTACTCTGTGAAACTGGCACTGGAGGTCCATTAAATTCTGTTTAGAGTAGCATTATCTGTCCACTGCTATTTCACAGCTGTTTTAGAAAACACACTGACCATCAGTAACATACTCGATTGCTCCAAGTGAAAACACCAATGCTGGCAGTATTAATCCTAACTGAAATCATGGTCATGTACAAAGAGGTTCATTTATAGATCACAAAGAAACATATGAATTAGTTATGGATTTTCTCCAAATGTTGGGATAGCTTTTAGAAGAATTAGAGTCTGCAGAGAATTGAAGGATTAATGCAATAAAATGAAATCTATGTAAAGACACAATGTTGAAATAGAAACAAACTGATTTTATCTAGCATAACATGAAAATTACATTCTAATGAAGCTGGGTATATCCTCTGGTACTATTATATAAACAATAAATAAAGAGTTGAAATTTACAAGAAAGACATACAGTGTGTCCAGAAAGCTCTAAAAGGCATCTAGAATGTGAGAATGAAAATTAGTTGTGTCATAGTTGTGTTTATAAGACTGCAACAACTCCCATTACTACTATACAGATGTCTTGACATGATTTTAAACAAAAAGCACTGTACAGAAATAACAATCCAGTTTGTACTCAAAAACTTCCTCCACTCCCATCTCAAAATCAATGGCTGTTGTCAAGTTTGCATGGATACAATAATATTTATGATTCAGTCATCTAAATGACATTAAACCCAGTAAGATCATTTTTAGGAAACAAATTTGATGACCTGTGTTATTTTTGTGGAGGAATTATACTATTAACACACTATATTACATAGTTTATGGATATAAAACTCAGTCCCATTCATCACAGTTTTTATTATTTCAAAGTAGTTCAAACGTGTAAAAAATATAATGAGTTTAGGTGTGTCCTTCTAAGAAGACAGAGACATGAATGATTATATTTATGCTACTAGAATAAAAACACCAAAGCCATCGTTGTACATTTAAAAAACAATTTTATATTAACATGACTCAACTCATGCTAGGCCAAGCAAAGTTTTTCATTTATCACAAATTGTTTTTTTAAGGCCATTTTGAAGTTGGGTAAAGATAAGCACAGATATTTTAGTTATTTTAAAAACAACAACTGATAACTTACAAATCTACCTGAAATTAACATCTTAGGAACAGCATTAAATTCAAAGAGATATTTAACTTTTTTATGACTATTATCTATTCCTAAAGGTTTCTTATTAAAAATAAGGGATCATTGAACACATTCACTAATATAAACAATTCTATGATCAAACTCACATGCACTCATGTTACCTTACCAAATAACATAAAACTGATTTTTGGTCTGTACATTTGAATACCTAAAAAATCATAAATTACAATATCAATACCATAGAATTCTACTATAATTTATCAAGCTTAGTAACTAAGATGTATTTTAGTCTAAAAAAATATGAAATTTCGAGCAGACTAAAGACACACCTTACCTCGTTGAAATATTGGTTCAAAAGAAAGAAATGGTGCCAAGCCCATTAAAATGGCTGAGAAAGCTACTAGGCAAACATTCTGAACTTCTGAATGGATATTCATGTCATACATAGAAGTAAATGTATATAAGGGAGCATTTACAAAAATGGAAAGAGGTGGGCAGGGTGCCACTGTGTTTGATTTATTACATGAGCAATATCTTA
>NW_013666220.1:68204-80220 GCF_000517525.1 Limulus polyphemus
GCAAATTCAAAAGATAAGAGGTTCTTGTTTTATATTCTTGCTTGTCAATATCGGTAATTTGAGTTTCTAATTTGTACGAAACTATACACTTAGTATTTTCACTTCACAAACATATAATTTGAACCATTGCTGCATTCAACATACCATGTGACACACAAAAAATCTATGTTTATTAGTGTTTTTTAATATTTGCTTTTAAATTCAGAAATTGAGTAATATATAGTACAAAAATTTGAATTATAATCTACAATTTGATACCAAAGTTATTGACATAAATTCATGGAATAGTAGTTCAATAAAAATTTGAATGCGAGTCAACAAATGAGATGACATGGCCTGTCACCCGTGACCAGTCTCGAAAGGGTTAAACTATAAAAAATGATAACCTGGATTAAAACTGCTACAAAATCTCTGAAAGGAGATAGCTAACCAGTTAAATTCTTAAATGGTATTTAATTTTTGAGTTAATGTAGAACTTTAGAAAATAAAAAAATGAACAGAAATTGCTTTACACTTGCTAAATAGAAATTGTTTTATTTGTATTTTTTTTAGTAATTTAAAACAATATCAAATTTGTTAAAACAAATCTTATGTACATCACTACCTCTGAAGCTGTAACATATATTAACATGTTATGTGTCTGATCCAAAATGATGAACCTAGGGGTTGTTAGCTTTCTTTTTTAAATCAATGCTTGTGTGTTATCCAAATCACCAACAAATATTTTAAAATATAGGAATAAGATTTATAATAAATATAAAATAACTTATAGGAATACAATCTTTACTTATAATGTCTCATTCTTTTGATTCAGCATTTCAGTTATACCTACTTTAGAATTAATAAACATAATCTTATGTTTAATTTTTATCATGCTTCATTCTTTTATATACTTTTAATGAGGTTGTAAAAGTAAATGAAAAAGGATAGAGCAGTTAGTGGTTAAACTCATACCATTAGTCATCACCAAAAAAGAAAAAAGCATATGAAAAAATAGAGCTATTAATGGTTAATCTCATACCATTAGTCATCACCAAATTGTAACCAAACACACACACACAATCTCTTATTGATTCAAAACCGAAAAAGAAAAAAGCATATGTAATACCAAATGAAATTTACTATGAATATTATTTGGTCATCTCATTATGAATGTGCATACAGTATACTTTCCAAATCTTCCAGTTATTTGAAGTCACATTGATAGCTGTTTTTTTTTTAGTGTGTTTGTTTATTGTGTATTTATACTTGTTAAATTATAAATACTTTAAGAATTCCATCCAATTAGTTTTCAGAATGTGAAAAATTTGCCTCAGATTTCATACAAAAAGTCAATCAATCCAATTTCTTAAATTCTTTGAATTAATTTTTTGTTTATTGTCAGTTAGAAAAGAAATGCATCTTTTCAAGCACTTACAAGCCAAAGTTGTGTTTTAACCTCCTACTCAAAAAAGTATTATGAATATTACACATAAACTTTGTTCTTTATGGCCTTGCATTTTATAAATTCATCTTAGCAAGTTTAGGCCCAACCAAACAGTTAGCTAGATTTTTTAGATATTGAGAAAATAAAACAGAAGTTAATTGAAAGTTTTGAAATAAACACAGGAACGTAGTTTTCAAGGTTCATATACAAATTTCTGCATCTTAAAGTGCAGCTGTTGTTAGATAATACAAATAATGCACAGCTTCTGTTAAGAAACTATATATTAGTACTACTTTCTTATGTTTTCAGTCCTTTTTTTTTGTTTTCTTGAAACATGAAAAACTTGCTATGAGCTATGCTGATGATTAATGTAATTTACAAAATAACATTAGATAGACAGTAGTGGTGCACAATACTTATGTGGATACGAACTTTATTTTTATCTCAACCTTAGTTAGACAATTTACTGAAACTAAAAATCCTGTTTAACAAACAATGGTAAAATAGGCAGCAACTTCCTAGTTTAGAGTGACACTCACAGCAAAATTTTAAGGGACTAATCTTCCAAAGTAGCTCGCATACAGATCATGACTTTTTGAAAGTCTTCTGTTTTTTAGTTTTTAGTTGTTGCCCATTTCATCTTTGTTTGTTATTCATGAATACTGTGGTTAAATCATCTATAAAAGTCCTGCCATTTTTTCTCAATCTGAATCTGTTTCTGCCATGATACCTAGCTAAAATTACTAGTGCCTCTGACAAATCATTGACTATATCTCTGACTGGTGAGTAGATACACATTATGTTAATGTCTTATTATCAATTCTTGTATAAGATAGTGGTGGTGGAAGAATTTTTGGATTGGTGACACAACTGAAAATAGTGTGAAAGGCATGCCAGTTCTAGGATGGTCTAGGGGCATGCCCCTACAGCAAAACTTTGAAAAATAGGTGCTCTGAGATTGTGTGCTAATTTTACTATAATTTATTGAAGGTATTAATCATTTGCAAGCACTTACCATAGCCATAAACAAGTACAATCATGAACACTTGCAGATTACACATGTAATTTTTATACTGATTCATACGTACTACTATAAGTCTATCTATTTACCTAGAATTAATTTTTGAAGTGCAAGTTAAAGGTTAAAAAGCCCTACAGCTACTGTGACAAAATGTTGGTCTGGCTGCTAACCAGTCTTCAAGACCCACTCTGGCACACATGCAAGACTGCTACTTTTCTCTGTTTCTTGTTTTTCAGAGGGCCGTTACATACCCATCCCCAAAAAGCAATCAATCTTCAATGGCTTCACAATAACTACAAAATGCCAAACAATGTGAAAGTGTAGTTCTTATACATTCCATAACACTGAAATTTTTTATAAGGTGTGGTTGTCACATGACTTGCTGATTTGAGTACTAAAATCATTTGCATATAACTAACTCAACCCTTTATATTTAGTTCAAATCTGGTCATGTATTACTGATCAGTAAGCTGCATTTGTGATTAGTTTTAATATTTGTACCATCATTCATAATTATGTATATAAAGAGACTCGTAGTAAAAACGTAATTTCAATCATTCAACTATTTATGAATTATTTTTTAAGTTTACTTAGTTAAGTAATGTGTATAATTTAAATTATGAATACAATACATATATACATGTAGATACACACACCAATGTTTTTATTCAAAACATATTTTTACCTACCTTTAATCTTTTTCTCTTTTCTTCTTCTGAAAAATGAGAGAAATACTGTTAGAAATTAATTTTTTCAAACAAACATATGTTTACTCAAACTATTTTATCTTTTACAATATTTAAATATTTATTATGCTCATGTTCTCTTAGTTAATTTAAATTAAGAAGTCAAATAATTTATAAGAAACTTAACATCTTGTCTCTCCTCAGCAACTGATAATTTTACTGCTCATGACTTAAGGTCATCTTCAATTCCTGCAGCTAAAAACTAACTAATGTTTACTAAGTGAAGAAAGATACAATGTCCATACTATTAGGTCCAATGGAAACCAAATCTAAGTAGGTGGCTAAAAAATGCTGGCTTGACAAGATACATTTACATGATAAATCTCCATACTTAAATGTTTTAAACTTGTGTCTTTGGTCAGACATTTTACCTAGAAGTACAAGTCTTCTTGTTTGTTAATTAATGTATATCATAACAAAGAAACAATGCAACCTACATGTATCTAGTATAGTCTGGGAGTGTACTATGTACTTTATACTACCATAGTTAATGTGTAAAATTTTTTGAATAATTTAATGTTTTGTCATTTTCAGTTTGGATATAATGACACACTCAATTAAGTTACTGAGTTTTCCCTTTTTAACCAAAGTACACAGTAAGTATTTTGATAATTGGCTGTCATCTAGTGTTGGATAAGTATGCCAATGTATTTGTTGGACCTGATGTCCGACTGTTGTGAATTATGATCACATGCTACCACACAAAAACAGGCCAAACAAGTCCTATTAAACATTTGCTGAGCAGGATTGACTGAAGCACTAGGACATAATAAGCCAGCAATGAGATAACACAGATGATAACATGTTTTCAAATGAGACCCAAACTCAAACACTTTTGAATAGTTGACAATTCTTCTTCATTCTCCTGAAGAAGAATAGTCAACTATTCAAAAGTGCTCAAATTTTGGGTCTCATTTGAAAATATTAAACTAATGTAGGTGATTCCGTGTGTTAATGTCTGAACCAGAATAGATGCTAAAAGATGGGATTATACAGCCTTCTGATGGTATGTGGCCATCTCCAGTGCAGATTGTCAGGAAGAATGGTAGTAACAGGATCTGTGTTGATTTCTAATGAGTGAATGCTATGACACACATTGATGCCTTTTTATTACCATGACAGATGAAAGTATGGATGCATTGGAAGGTGTTTAAAGGTTCAGCACTGTAGACTTGGCAAGTCGAACTGAATATTAAGAGCAGAGCAAAACTACTTTCAGCATACAGGATGGTTTGTTCAAATTCTGAGTCATGCTCTTCAGCCTGTATATAGGTTCCACTAATTTTAAAAGGTTAATGGAACTTATACTTAAAGAGCAGCAATGGGAAAGATGCCTAGTATATGTGGAAAAGTCTATATATATATATGGCCAACATTCAAGTTTGCTGTCACAAACTTTTCATGTTTTTACAGTAGATTAACTGCATGAAAAAAAGTTAAAACCACGGCAGTATGTATTAATTCACACATCAATATAATTTCTTGGTCATATCCTGCATAGAGAAGGTGTCCAAGTGAGCAAGTCACAACCTTATGCAGTTATATTCCAAATTTAATCAAACTACTTTATTATCAATTTATATGAATAAACTAGGCATTGAAACATAGTTAATACATCAAATTTTTATATTATACAAGTTTTAATTTCTTAATTTTAATAGCAAATATCATTAAGTAAAGTAGTAATTAATAGTAGGGATCGTGATGAAACAAAATGGCAGCCAAATAAAATGCCCACTTAAAACCTCCTATAAAATGTCTGTTATCATTCCTATTCTTTCACAGAACTCTTCTGCCCGACGTCCCAATGATTCCTTTCTTGTACCGAAAATTAAAAAAGTATATATATATATATATATATATATATATACATAAAAATGAACTATGCACTACTTTGGGCATATAACTAAATTTGAGGGTAGATTGGTAGAGATCCTGATGAGTAATGAAATTGAATCAGGTATACGTGCTCCCCATGCTTGGTATTGATCGTGCACAAAAATATAGCTAATAAAATGGATAGAAACAAGTATAACAAAAAATGGATAAATTGTACAAAGATAAGTAGAGATTGATATATACATAACCTTGCTAGCTATAGTAATACAGAATGTTTTAATCCTACAAAAAGTATTGAAATAAGAAAGTCAAAACTATAAAACTGAGTTACTTAAAATTTAAAAATTTTTATCCCTACTTTGGCTCAGACTACCATAATTACAATGATTTGCCAAAGAATAGGTAAAATTGAACTGACCACACCTCAAGAATAATGATGTGGACAGACTTCTCTGCAAGAAACCAAAAGGGTGAAAGCATCTAAGAATGCACTCTACCTGAATAGAGGCATCTATGAACATGTGGAAGTTTCGGCAGAGTGGAAAAAAACAGGTGCTCAGAATCATGTGGAAACATTAGAGGAATCATGATAGCAACAGGGAAAGAGAGAGAGAGAGATATAAATACATATCAGAAAAGACAATGAATCATAAGCATATTCCACCGATCTAGTAAATTCACTGCAAGTGACACAAAAGAAGCAAAAAATCCCAAAAAAGAATGAATTTATTGCCCAGGAAGAAAAGGAGGCAAGAGCATCTTGAAAACCACAAGCTCCGTATCTCAGGAATGTAAAGGAGAATGTTGAGCAATATGATAAAGACTTCCACCTAATTTGCACACTGAATTGAAGCCAATGCTGGCTCAGGAGCTTAAACAGTCAACCCAAAAGAGCAGACTCCTGTAAAAACATGGAGATCATAACAGAAGATTCCTCCCAGAACAGGGCTAAAAGTTAACAAATGTCCATATAGTTGTGGAAATACAGACCCAACAAGGTTTTGTGTGAATGTCCTCAGAACTTAGTGTGAAACAGAAAGGTGCAAGTCCTGAAAGACAAGGAAGGCACCTAGAGTCTCCTGCAAAGTGAGTACATAGGCATATAAAGTGTAAGAGCCAACATCCCAGAGACCCAAAGCTGAAGGGTGGCCCCAAAAACAACTTAGTATAGAGTCCCAAGGATGATTAGTTTCTTAGAAGCGGCCACAGAACAAGGAACTCACCAAAAAGTTCACATAAATGAAGGTATCAAATGGAGATAGGAGAGAATAAGTATGATTCCAGGGGACAAGGTAGACCATTAAAGCAAATCCCAGAATCAAAAAAGTAATCTGGGCAATAGATGATGAAGAAAATGGGGCAGTATGAAAAACATATTATTGCAATCTTATCCCAGTAAAGCTGTTGGGGAGTTATGCAATGTCTCAGAAGGAAAGGGTAAAGGGGATTGCAAGCTAAGAAGGTGAGTAGGCAAAAGATGAAAAAGGCATACTGTATATAAAAGAGCCAAAGTATGAGAAGAAGGAAAACCCACAAGCTCTGAGAAGAGAATTGTGGGATAGTACACAAAAAAGAGAATCCTACAATAAGCCACAGAGAAAAAAACTTAAGTTTAGGGAGGACATGGCAACTGAGTGTCAACATGAAGCACAGATTGAAAGCATTTGGAAATATGCACCAAACAGGTGAGAGAACAAAATGGCGAAAAAGCATTTAATGAGTTGAGATGCATGCAAAAAGCTCGCACAAGAACCAACAGAAAGAACAAATGTTATATACCTGGGTTATCAAAGGTCAAAGATGGGTGTTACCTGATCCTAGTCAGGGACAAAAGAACCAGAAGCAAAGGCAACTTGTGGGAGGAGCTGGTCAAAGACATCTAAAGACATGGTAGGCTTAGCAGTAGCTACAGAAGCAGGAGGTCAAGAGTCCTATGTCTGAGATTGACCAACCACATGAAGTACAATGGTTGTAACATTGCTCACCACCTGAGTAATATTCGTCACCGTTAAAATAAAATAAGACAAATATTACGAAGGAGAGTCTGGACATTCGAAAGTTTCAGAAACACAAATATTAAAAGTTGTATGCAATAAGATTCATGAAAGTGTATTCATGGAGAATTTTTTTTAAATAAGTGTGGTATATCCAAGGTACTTAGGCCTTGGTAATTTTATCTATGAAAATTGTGATTAATTATTAAAACCTAAGTGCAGAGTTAATAATACAGGGAATGGTCTTGTCAAAGAAAACATATCACAGACTCAGGAACACGTGTCAGAAAATCTTATAATTTGATTAACAGAAGAAATGTAAGAAAATATAATTCATAGCAGAAGCTCTAACTAAAAGTTCAAAAACTTGCAGCCTTCTTTCTTGAAATTAAATAAAAGAAAAGAAAGAAATATAACATTTTGAATGTTAATTAAAAATATAAAATAACAAGTGAAACAGTTACATAACTTGTAATGAGAAAAATATGTCTGAATCATTAACACTGCAGAGGAAATAATGAGTTTTCAAGTATACTCAATGTGCTTAATGGGAATACTATGCATGGATAGCATGTTGCTTTCCTATTGGTGGAGATCTATAGTCAAATAATGATTGCATAATAGACTGGTGCAGTACACAATATTATGCATAGAGGTTAGAAGTTTCATTAAAATGCTTGGTGCATGTGCAAAACGTTTTTTGGAAGTGGTGCAAGGTTTGAGCTCTCAGTTTATGGAGAAGTGAGAAGCATTTCTGAATTCTGATTATACTGACCAGAAAATACAGCTTCCTTCTTTTGCATATGCTTCCTTAGTAATTCTTGTTCTTCTTCCAATAGCTTAGACCCTTCTTTTCGCAATCTTTCAATCTGGAAGAACATTTAAAAATTCTTATGACGGTATTAATAAAAATGTTCTAGTTATAAATGAATAGTAATAAACTCTGAAATTATGCTCCAAAAAAAAAAAAAGGCAAAAAATTCAATTCAAAAGTGCATATAAAAATTAATAATGGAAACTAATACATGGGCAAATACGTTCAGCCAGACAGGCAATGCTTTGGCTAGCAAAGTAAATGAAAAAACAAAATTAAACATATATATTCACAAAAACAATTAATAAGTTGTTTGTGATTCCAAATAACTGAATCAAGTAATAATTATATTAAAAAGGGAAATTAGCATTTCTGTCTTTATCATTAACTTTAGTAACATTTTACGTTTAATGAATAGTCAGAACCCAAGGTTTAAAACCTGAGTAATTTTTTCAATATAAGCTGTAGTTTCAGGCATACAAGAGGTTTTCTAATCTTGTATATTTAACTCTTAAGTTTACATGAAATACTTTAAAAAGTTTTGTACATAAAAGCATATGTAGGTTTAACATAGAACTTTGATCAAATAAATTTCTAGTGCCTTTTGCCTCGTTATTCACCTATGCTTATGATGTCACATGTCTTGTGGGAAGGATTTCTGTAAAGTAAATCATACCATGTGAAAGCAGACTGTTATGTAATCGACTGGCAGATCCAGTGATAACTTAAAATTACATTATTAGTTTTTGATGGGAATGACCAAAACAGGTAGATTGGTGCATATATCCTGATAAAATAGCATTATTGTTTCATGTATATAATGCTATGTTTTCTAAACCTGGATGAGATTCATTCTTGTTAAAGAAAACCTTTAGAAGCTCCAGTAAATGCAGCATCATTTGTAAATACGCTTATTCTGAATGATTTGTAGAACAAACAAATAGGAGACCTCCAGTTTAACAACTATTATTGGAAGAGGCACATGTAAGTACGATCTTAAGGAATGAATGGTAGAATTTCCAAAAGCAAAAAAACACTGTGTGCAGGATGAAAAGGAGAAACACAAACCAAAGAGACAATACATTCCATTGCTCATATGAAAAATGGTGAAGACTAAACCTGATTAAAATGCGAGTAGAAAATCATGCCCAGATGTAACAAACATAGAGTTAACATGAAAAAAAACTTGGAAGGTGTGACAAGCCAGCCCAGTCAAGCAGCCTCCCACAGATGAATGCAGGTGTGAGAGAATGAGTTCTTTCCAGAAGGGGTGAGAAGAAGCCAATTAACCACGTAAAACAGAAATTCCAGTCCCATACTGACAGCAAGGCTGGTAAATGCCCTCACGAGTTGAGAAAAGAACAAAGGAACAGGCACAAAGCCAAAAGTGAGAGCACAAAAATGGAAGACCCTATCCTCAAGACACTGAAGTCAAAGTAGAACAAAGGGAAGAGGAAATGAAATGGAAAAAAAAGGGTTAGAGAGAATGAGGAAAAATAAATCAGAGAGATAGGTTGTGGAGAGAACCTGAATAACCCATCTGATGGATGAAAATAAAAAGCAAATACTGGTGAATACGACAGGTAAGAGGAGATGCAGATTTCAATTGTTTCTTTATGTAACTAGGAAGAGATGAGATGGCTTAAGGACATCATCAAAGGAAGGAAAAAATTTATTTGATAGGGCAGTTACAGGTGGAAATAATTGGGTGACCAGATTTCCCTGATTTAGGAATCTTAGGGAGGGGATAAAATTCTGGTGTTCTGGGATTACTAACAATAAGATTAGTAGTATCTGATGGCAAGTTACCCATATGAACCAAATCGTTAATGATAGTTTTAACATTCAAGTTAAACAAAGGCATGGTAAAAATTAACGTCAGTAAGTTGTTTTTCAGCTTCAGCAAGAAATACTAAAGACTGAACATGTTCCTATGGCTAAGGCCCCCTATATTCAAATTCAACAAGGCAGAGCAAGACATGAAACCAGACCAAAGTATGTGCTTTACAACTCGAAAACAGAGTAATAGAAATACCAAACATGTTGATAATTATAAATATAAAAACAATAAGGTGTTCTCCATACTGGTTGGAGCTATAAAAAATATATGCAGAATGGTCATTTGATCTCAAATGTTTCAATCAGTACATAAGAACATACATGATAGGTGGGTGGATTTTTTTTTGTCTTGGAGAATCACAGAGGTATATGTAATATGCAATAGTCCCAACTAATAAATGCATTCAAACATGGACCTCGTATTATAATAAAAACCTTGTTTTTTCTTTTTTAATCAAATGATTCCATGACCTCCAGATGCCCCTGTAATTGTTAAAAGGAATATTGCATCTTAAAGTGGTATCACCATGCACAACAAGGTTGTGGGCCCAAGTGTTAAATAAACAGCAAACTAACCTGCTAAGGATTCCATTTAGCTTAAAGAATTACAAGCAGGGCCAAAATTATATTAATAAAATTAGAAGAGTATACTCAATTTGTCCACATTTTTTCCTGCAGAATATCATCTAAAGGATACTGCAACCAAGATGCTAAAGATGTCCCAAAATAGCAAATTGTGGTGAGATTTATCCCCAGATTCACTTTTAAAATGTAAAGGAACATTCTGGTGAACAAGATGGGTGACTTGTACAAGCTAATTTGTTAAAGTAGCCAAAGCAAGAGCCAAAGAGTGTGATTCACTGTAAGGTATTAACAACCTTTTCTAAGACCCTCTGATAGGTTCAGTATGTACAAGTTAATAATAAATAACCTTTACACAAGAAACAAGAAGTTCTTCTAAAAAGAGATGGGATAAGTTAGAGATAGGACATAATGATCAGGATATAAGTACAAGACTTTCCACTTAGAGCAAAGATATCAATATCATCTTTCTGATGGCAGTAATAAATGAATATATGAACAAGCAACAAGTCTCTAAGGATTCAAAAGGAGGAGATGCCAAGATATTAATACTAAGTCTAAGTTCTACTTAAGAGAATTCCTAAGAATTCTAGGTCACTGAGGATGAAAGGTTAAAGAAAGGTCTGTGTTTAATGCTGACAACAGGGATTGGCAGTTTTCATAGCATCTGAAGGTGGCACATAAGTAGCTCTGTAAACAGTTATAAAAGAAGTTAATAAGCCATGGTTATGAAACAAATACATACAGAAACATTCAATTTGTTGATAAATTAGAGAGAAACAATATACAACATGCCTCATACACTTATTCCAGAAGTCAGCCCAACAAGACTGATAAACAGATAGAAAGGTGCATCTGCAAGAATGAGCTAACATTCAAACAATCAATCAGTGAAGAAAATATGGATTCTTGAACAAGAGACAAATAACAGCCAGCCATGAAGTCATATACATTGGATGTCATTGTGAAAAACAAACATTAAACATTGTCTTGGAAGATGATTCTATGGTGATAATGGGACTGGTTCACCATGAGAAAGTTGATTTAATGAGAAAACCATGACTGAGAAAGACATTTGTAAAAAGATGAAGCTCAAAAGGAAGAAGAAAAGGAGATCTTGCTTTCAGGATAAAGAGCCTGAAATCAGATGCCACTGAAAAGCAAGGTACCATTGGTGGTAACACACCCCAAGAGAATGACTTCATGAAGTGAGACTACTGTCCCCAAAGCAGAAAGGTAGGTTTGGAGGACAAAAAGAGTATGAATACAAGACTTCAAAGGCTTGCAATGCCATAGAAAATGGCTGAAGTGTTCCTTGAACTGTGTTGATCCAGAATCCCAGATGTACCAAATATTGTGTTAATATTAAGTAGATTTTGGACATGTGGACAATCCACCCAAGATATGTAACCAGTTAGGTGGTCAAATGAAGTGTGTGTAAGATAATGAATGGAAGAAGAGGTCAGAATAAGCCAACTGTTATAAGTAGAAGTGAAAGTTGATGTTGAGATAATGACAAAAACATCACACACTTTAATTACTCAACAGAAGATGTATGAAGCCAAAGCCAAGCTAAAAGGAAGGACAGTGAAATGATAAAACACCCCTAATGGCTGGAGACGACTTGAATGGGTAATGAAGAAAAACTTTAACATAACAGCAAATGTACAACGTTTCGACAAGGTTTTGTCATCATCACGGACGGGGTGATGACAAAAACTTGTCGAAAAGGTGTATATTTTCTGTTTTGTTTAA
>NW_013666220.1:80584-86142 GCF_000517525.1 Limulus polyphemus
TTACCCATTCAAGCCGTCTCCAGCCATTATTAAGCATTGTATATATATATATATATATATCCACTTTTAAATTCCAATGGCCTTGAAAGTGAAAATATTTCATGCTTTCTTCTAATTTGAAATGAAGTGTATCTATATAAAGACTGAGTTAAGTCAATGATATTTCTCCGATCTCCCACTTTCTTTGAAATTACAAAGAGATGGGAGTAAAAACCTGGAAAAGTGTGATAAACAATTTCTATTTCTCCTTTTGTAAGACCCTAATTTTCCCAATCCAGAACTTGTAAGCAAACAGGATAAAAACAAAGAGAAAAAATGGAAGGAGGAAGACAAAACTGAAAGTAAAGAGCAAACTGAAGGATCTGTCAAACCCAAAGATTTCAAAGCCTAGGATCCCACAAATGAACTGAGATGACTTCCAAAAAGTCTGGATGGAAGAGTTATCCAGAAAAGAAAGGTTAATGAGCAAATCTAAAAGCCCCACCTCACTACTCCAACAATAAGCCATTCAAAAGAAGTGAAAGATACATGTAGATGTAGAAGGTGTCAGCTAAGAAGAAGAGGATGAACATTACTTGCTGGTGCTTTTCAAAAGAAATGACAACTAGAAACCAAACAAAATACTAAAACCCTAATCCACGTTTACTACTGGCATGCTTTTAATGAATGGAAAACAAGTTTGGGTGAAATAACTGTAAAAATAAAATGATATGGAAAAAAACCAAAAGCTCTTTTAAGGTCAGCTGAAAAGATGGGGAACATAGCATGATGGGCTAAAGTTACAAAAAAACCTAAGAGTCAGTGGTAATAGAAACAAATCACTGAGACCCATATTTAATGAAGACTACAAAATAGATATTTGATCCTGACTAAAGGAACCAGAACAGGAACAGCTGATAGGTAATCAATGTGCAACAGAAGAAAGTCTTGTTCCAAGGCCAATCAGGGCTTTGTGCAGGGCAGAAAACTGACAGTGTATCAAAGAACTCACCGTAATCTAATAGCCAAGTCTTCTTATAATTTGCTATTTCTAAAAAAACATCAGTAACAACCCACATATCAGGACTAGATGGAAGAAATGAAGACTGAAGGATTGAATTATCTGACATACTAACACACACAGGTGTAACATAATTGGTCCAAGATTTAAATCAGAAGATACCTGAGAGAGAGGGAATAGCAGAAAATTCTTCAAGATTAGGGCTTCTATGAAATTTGCACTCATGATCATAATAGCTGCCAGGGACACCAGCAGAAAATTCAGCACTGATAGCCCAAATACATTCATATGGGATTACAATGCAACCATAGAATCACCTTACACCCAGAGGAAAACTGCATAAGGCCTCTAAAGAAGTTGTAGACGTTCCAATATTGTTAGAAATATTTGCCTCAGAATTAACACTGACTTTCAAATTCATTTTAACAAACTTATCAAGGTTACTGTCAACAAGAAAATCTAGGTTATAGAAGGGACGCAGAACTTATTTACATCTCCCTCATGCAATAAGTTACATGGAAGGTGGGAGGGTGGAGAAATATGGGTAGTTGGATGCAAGCTCAAAATTGTTGCAAGGATATCCAGAATTTAGTCATGTGTGTTGACAGCATGAGAGCATTTCAACAAGGAAAGGCTTACTGCACTTCAGAGGTAAGTCTGCCTGTTTTAAAATTGTAATTGAAAAACAAGTTAGCTTAAATAAAATGTTCTTAAAAGTGTTCAACTTTCGTTTAATTATTTTGCTATACTTCCTCTTAAAACTATCATCAATATTAGAAATTTTTTTCTATTTACCTCTTCTTGAAGTGTTTTTGCTGGATCTACACTTCCAAATTCTTCTTCTCTGGCAGCTTTTTCTCTAGTTTCAAGATCTGTAAGAATTATGTGTAACATATTTGGTATTCTTAAGCATGATTATATACTTATGTCATTTATATACATCACACAATTTATATAAGATTTACATACAATGCAACAAAACTAGTGTGGTATTCTCAAATTCATAGATTTACTTGCAAGTAACTGGAGGCTCACTATAAAATGTTTAGTAAAACAAAATTGAGTCTGAAGCAAACAGAGAGACTGGACACAATGTATTACACAGTGAAATATTATCTCCATCAAACAATCATGGTTTAAAACAAGTGCATCATTTTGGTACCTTTATTAGAGAACTCAAATATCATCAAGTCTATATGTAGTAAAATCTAATAATTTTCTCTCTAAAACCATCATCTTTCATACAGAGAAAACATGGCATTACATATAAAAACAATTCCATTCCTATCAAGATGCAGGCAAGATGGAGAACACTCACACTACAAAATAAGGGATGTTGAAACTTTGAGGTATCACCTAATTGTTCAGTCAAAACTGTTATGGTCTATGTCTATACAGCATGCTCCACTTTTGAGGAATCTTTCCCACAAGAAAGTACATAATCTCTTAGAACCTCCTAAATGAATATCAAAAGTTTTTTTTATATGGTAAATGTTTATATTTTATTTTCAGTTTTCTCTACTACATTACTTCTACCTATTATCATCAATATACATTGCAATGAAATGTTTTAAATTAAGAAATGGAAATATGTAAATACTTTTTAGCTTTTTGCAGAAACTTGATTTTTAATATGCATAACTTCATGTCTTTATCTTTTAACTTAGTTTATTTTTAATTTTCCTTTCCAATTCTTTGGCTTTTATTATTTATACCAATACATCAACTAGTACCCTTGGGCTTTATTATTATTATTATACAGAGACTTCCACAGATAGACTTGTTTCACTAATGCTTTGCACATTCGGATGATACCATCCTGTTTATACACTTTTACAATCCAGGTGACAACACGTTAAACTTATAAAAAAATCATTAAACCTTTCAAGTATGATTTTTAAAACACAAATTGTACATAATTAACTAAAATATAAAAGACCTAAATACAATTTAATTGTCTCTCTAACTATAGCATTTTTAGGTAAGAAGCCACCATTAGTGCCACAGTTGATCAAGCAGATAACAATATCAACAGCAGTTATATGTACACTGTAAGGAAACTGAGCACCAATTTCAAATTAACCGTTGGTGGAGTATAGTGTAGATTGAGCTCTTTATAACGACTATATACAGTTGTGTCTACTAACTACATGTATGTTGTAGATCTCAAGGCAAAGTAGAGAAGATGGGCATCGCACTAGTCAAGGGTTGGAAAATTTAGAGCTGTTTCCCAGACAAAGCAGTTACAGATTTTAGATACCACATGTCAAATAGGTCAAACATACGTACTTTACATCTACATGTAATGGGTGGCCAGATAGGCCAGTCACAATAGATTTATATTAAATACAGTTGCAAGTGGAGTACACAAGTCACTAACTCAAAGGAGTTTACAGTTAGAATAAAGAATTGACAATGAGACTGAGGTTTCAACAACACATACAATTTTTGATATTTCACTCATCAACTCTGTTACAATTCTCTCCAACTCTTCTATTATACTTAAATGTTTCTCGGTTAAACTATTACTAGTTAATATTCTGACATACTTTACCATATAAGTTCTCCTTTAACATTATATCTTTTTACACAAGTGTTTTAACTACACTACTCAATTGAGAGAACTAGCATTGGAAATTCACATTAATGTTGAGATGGTGTTCGGGCAATATTGTACATTTGAATGCTTCAACATCTTGAAAACTGCTTTAGCTCTATCTTTCTTGGTCCTTGGAGACTTGTATAAGTTATCTGATCACAAGATCTTAAAAGAAAAATTATTTTTCAGCTCAACACATGAGTTTTTATATTAAGTTTTCTTGGATTCTTGCGAGGGTCCAAACAGTATACATATCCACCTGCAAATAGGTCTGACACTTTACTGGACAATTTCTGCAAACTCATCAGCCTGTTCAGAACCAAAACCATAACTCTTTAATGACTGGTTGCAGTTAGAGTCAGTAAATCGACACCCTATTTGTTTGTACAACTCATCGCTTCTCTTGACATCAATCCCACATCAGAGTCCCGACTCCTCCCTTTGACATAAACTTTTCTGTAGCTTTTTCTCTGCTATCAGGGCATCAGTCTATAGATATCCATCTCATGACTGTCCTTCATATAGGCATTCTCACAGTGTTCTAGCATCAATTTAGTAATATTTAATTCTAGAAAAGTCTTTAATTTGTAATAGACTTGCTTTTTCTCCCTCAGTCCACCATCATTATATAACTGTCCTTCATCTGCGTTGCTCAACATCTTCTTATAGCGTGTATGCATGTCTTGCCTAGACTTGCATAGAACTTCTTATAATATACATATTTTTCATAATTTTTAATACATTTCAATAAATTTCATTACTTAAATACCCACAAATGCTTCATACACACTCATGTACATTGTCAGCTTATGTCACTAAGAGTAAACCGCTGCTAAAGTTGAGATTTTCCATAGTGCATGAATCACATGACACAAAAACTGCAGTTTAAGTATTTTTTTAAAAGATTTCCTTTGAAACAAAGGAATTATAGCTTAAATAACATAACGATTCAAATTATAACATACATTATAATGTTAATTTTATTGACATATATTGATAGTAAAGTGGTTTAATTAAATTTTGAATATAATGCAGTACCATGTGCAGAAAGGCACCAGAGGACATAGGGTTGAACAATAAAGTTGCATGTAATATATATAAAATATATAGCTTCATAAAATACAAACATTATAGAAGAGTTTTAAAAGAATAGAAGAGATAAAAATCAGGAATTAATATTTACAACAAAAGTTAACATTTTCATTTTTTCTTAATCGTTTTCAAATTTCAAAGGTGCAAAATCTTACAATTATCATATATGAAAATATGATATTTGCAGGGGCAACATAATCTATAGAAAATTTTTGCAGTTTCAAACTATTTTATCCAGTAGTTTTACAATAAAATAAAACAAACTTTACATCAGGTTTGTGAAACTGATGCACCCTACACTGATAGTTAAAACCTGAAACAGGAAATGTAAAAGCAAACTGCATACTGTACAAAACAATGGCAAAACATTATCAAAACACAAAATAAAGTGAGCCCACAAGCATAATATAATAGAAATTAAATTAAAACACACACAAGTAAACAGCAAGAATTACAAATCTTTACCACACTAAAAACAAATTCAAAAAATCCTTTATAAAATACATTTAGAAAAGAATAAACCAAATAGAACACACTTCAACAGTACAAAATAGAAAATGTATATATAATTAAAAAAACAACATAAAACCCTTTACGTAAAAACACAATATACAACAAATCTTTATATAAAACAAAACCACTTGTAGGATATACACACAAGTTCACTTATTATACACAATAAGAATCATAGTAATAATAATAATAATCATAACACACAAAATAAAAAAATCCATACATACATTTGTGGAAAATATGTAAAATAATATGTACTGTTTTACTTCACAATATTTACACTACATAAAACCAGATTAAAGAAAATAATATATAATTAAAAATTAAAATATATATATATATATATATATATAT
>NW_013666220.1:86406-91748 GCF_000517525.1 Limulus polyphemus
ATATATATATATATATATATATATATATGCTAGCAAGTGAAACCAGGGACTGCTACATTCACCGAAGCCATGACAGAAGATCCTCCACTACATCAATTGACATAAGTTGAGCCTTGGTCAAAAGACACATGATCTCTTGTGCTACTGAAAGAGTCTTCTGGATTTCAGAGATCAACCAAGAGATACTGCACCTCTTCTTCCATCTGTGTAAAATCCTTATGCATCAGGAGAAGGTCTTTCTCCCAGTTATCAGGTGCCCAGGCCTCCATCCACCTGACTACTGTTTTTGGGAGTTGCACTTATATACCAGTATTTGCTAAAGAACAAGATGAACTTTCATTCCAGTCAGTGGTATTATTGCACAGGTTGCATCCTGGACTTCTTGTTCAAAGGAGAAGGTGCAATGGTAAATGTACACACTCCTACATTGATGTCTCATACTATATGAACTTTCTTCAGAAATGTTTGGGCCATAATCACTTACTCAGTGGTCTCAAATGCAGCTGAGCTTTACCAGCACTTTGATAAACTATGCAATGGTCTGAGTTCTGGAAAGGTTTTTTTGGGCTTCAGGATAGTGTGCTCCTAGCACAATAAGATGCATATAAGATGTAACCCAATACTAGGACACTTCAAAGTCTGGGGTAAGTCCCAGTTTGTTTAACTGACTCCAGCTTGATATAGATTGGTGTGTGCTCTGAAGTGGCCTTCCTGCATTGGGTTTTTGGCAGACTGTGCTTACTTGGGGTGGAGTTGCTGGTTAATGGCATAGTCCCTATGGATCCTTCCCCAGGGGACACTGTGATCATAGTCGAGTACCCAGTAGTCGGAAGGGTTGAAACCTCTGAAGACTTCAAGGACCATCCATCCAAGGCTTCAGTCAGAATCCATAAGTCTGATGAGTTAGCAAACAACACATCTTCACCCACCAGCTCTGATTCTATCTGGCCAAACATTAGTTCAGCTCCCAGTAGTCAGAGATGTTGGGAAAGTCTCCAACAGATAAATATTCACTCTCTATCTTAACATTGATTTTTTGAGTCTGATAACAAGAACAAAATTCACACCAAAATGCTACTTAAAAACACAATAACCAGAAGGATTAAGATCTGGACCTTAAGTAGAAAAAGTCAAGATTGAAATGTAAAGGTAAGTAAGTCTGATCAGTCAAAAGTTTAATTAAGGGTGTATATTTAAATTGTAATGGCCTACTTACAACAATCTCATCCTACCATTTCCTTTAGAAACTGTGTGGAAACTACTGCTTTGATCAAGTGACATTTCTATAGGCTTACTCATACACTTCACCTACACAGAATGTATTAATTTCACCTTTGAAAATCCTGGTCCCCCAAGCTTTATCATGTCTCCCAATTGACCAGTATTCAGCTATGTTGCCCTCTGTCATCACTGCCATGGCAAAAGCTAACAAAGTAACCCTGGAACCAAGCAACATTCCTTTCAATACTATCTGGTTGTTATACAAACAGAGCACTTGGTCAAGCAGGAATGAAATGGGTGAGTGAGACTGCAGACAAGAAATTCAAATAGGCCAACTTGAAACTGCCCTTGATCTTCTGACCATCAAACACCAACATCTTTTGCTTTCAAGTACAAGTTTAGCAAAACTAAAAGTAACTAAAACGCAATAGCTCACAGGTGTTACATTACTCCTTGCTTCTGACTACACATTCACAATATGCACTTTCATACATTTCAACTGCAATTTGTACTGAAATACTGTAAAGAAAACATGTAGTGTAACTGTGTAATTATCAAAATACTCCAATCAGCCTAATTATTAACCAAATAAAACACTGGGTGCACCAAGTGTAAATATGGTATGACCTAAGCTACTGTTCAAAAACTTCACTTTCTACAGATAATTTCATCTACTCACAAATATTTCAATTCAATCCAATTGAAATATTACTTGCTACTGCTAGCAAAAACAACAGGTCAAACTATGTTTTCTTCTAAGTAAGCATAAATGTAGACATTACTCTATCTTATTCATGAAAGTACACAAACTGCCAAATATTTCAACATCAAAACTGAGACTCTCTTTCAGGTTTTTTTAAGGCTGGATGTGTGGGCAAGATTCATTACAGTAGGTGTCTGTGACTTGGTAATAAATTTCAAAAATGAATGGACAGCACACAATCCACTTGTTTTAAACTAACATATTCAAAACAAGTCAAATGTATGTAAAAAAAAGTTGTTACACTATTGGTTATCATAGTTGTATCCAGAGCTTTAAATAATTGTCTTTTTTTCATCTAAGTCCACACAGACAGGTTCAATTACTTTATAACACCCTTTGGCAAGACAAATTATTCTTATCTATATCTGTTATTACAATACAAGCTGTAAAATTCACTTTAGAAATTGTCCATCATAGTTAAATTCACACACAGTCCAACTTCACTTCTTTCCCTTTTATTTTCACTAACTAACTACACAACGTATGATTTGTACACAATTACATAAACAAACCTGCAATACATTATTGCTTCTAAAAATAACTTACTTTAACGTTTGCACTATATAAACTAAATAATACTCTTGTATTAATCTTGAAATGAACAGTCATGCATATCCAACAATAAGCCCATCTTCAAGAAAAATATTTACAATATATTTTTATATTACATACAAAGACTGTTCTCAGTTCACATACAATATAATCTGCACCAACATTAGAAGTTCCCTTGGTGGTTTCTCATGACATAGAGCATCTGGTAGGGCTTTGTTTTGACATGTCGTAGCCTCAATCTTGTGTTGAACAAGGTCTGTCTTGCCTGGTCTATCTGTGAAGACTTCTACATACTGGCACAGTAGATCTTGTAGCTCTTTATTCTGCTTGCCAGTCAGTTCTTCACTGATGTTGACATCTTTGTATGTCTTATCTCCACCCAGTAATCATAGGTCTAGTAGGTGTTCATCTCCTAAGACAAAGTCACCATCTTCTGATTCTGTGCTTATGACAGCCACACTTGCAGTGTCCATCTGTGCCTCAATAGCTGCACCTGTTAGATTTTCTTCCCTCTCAAAGCACCTCTTCAACAGAGTGGCATGGTAGATCTTGGTCTTCCGATTCATGTTCACTCTTTAGTTCATTCTGTTGATCACTTTCTGCATTTCAAAAGGTCCTTTCCAATGCAGGGTTAGTTAGTTGTTGTCTGTAGGTAGCACACCCAAGACCTTTTGTGCTTTTCATGGTGTATTATGTAAGAAATGACTGTAAAATTGTCTAAGTAGATCAACACGAAATGACCAACAACAGTTACTGAAAATTTGACAAGTTCAATAAGTCTCCATCTCCTCATAAAAGATTATTATGCAGAAAACATTCCTCTGGTAAGAGAGCAAAGGTGTCTAGCAATGTCCATAACCAGAAAGAAAATAATCAGCGTAGAGATACAAGTTGGGATGGGAAGATTGTAATACCCCAAGTTGTGTTGGAAGAAATGAGCAACCACTACAGAGAGACTAGAAAAGAAGGTAGAGACACAAGGCTAAAAAGGGGGATCACACAACATGTTCCACTGAATACTCAGAACCCAATGAGGGGGGCATATAAGTGCACAACCAAGAGGGATCAAGACTACTACAAAAGCAAGAGTCCCCAAAAGCTAAAGAACCTGTCATGCAGGAAGAAGGCAGAAAAGGAGAGACAACAAATCACCAAGGCATGAAGAAGCAAGAGAGAGGATTGGGCCTGCCCCACATGGAAAATGAGGTAAATTCCTCGGTGGAAAAGATGCTAGTGGAAGCCAAAATGAACTAGCTAGCCCAAGCGAGATGGCTCCTTACAAAGAATGGAGGTAGCATTTGCCAAGTCCTATCAAGATAGGGTTAGATGGCCAGCCCCATAGAAGAGGGATTAGCTCAATGTGACTATCAAGGATAGGTAGCAAGCAGCCATACTCATGAAATAGTGAGTCAGGAAACAATGGAAAATTGTTAATCTGTAATTTCAAGCAGTATGGAACAACAAAGAGAGCTAGTCTGTAAGAAAAAGTACATGACAAAGGTCACAAATATAGAAGAACAGGTGTCCTCATCAAAACCATTGGGGTCAAGATGAAGAGTCTCAGTGAGGAGATGTGGGGAAAAGATAAAGCTATGGAATAAAGTAAAGATAGATGAAGATGAGCAGATAGCTAGAAATAATAAGACAAAGTGAAAGGGGAATAACTTAATGGATAGAATGGACACAAGAGATTGGGGTTCAAAAAATGTAAAAGGGCCACAACCTGAGGCTATAGCAAAAAAAACAATAAAAAACACAAAGGAGAGTAAGACGTGAAAGGTGAGGAACAATGTAGAGTTGAGACAAGGAAGCTCATGAAGTAAAAATAACCAAAGAGTTATTATGATATATAGGTAAAAGTGCTTGAATAACACAGCTCTTTTACCTGTATATCACTGTAGCAAACAGAAAGAGTCAAAAGCAAAGGCTGGAGGTGGAAGAGATAGCCATAATCATCTATAGGCACCACAGAAGGCAATGAAACAGAATGACGATGAGCCTTAATTAGAGATGAAGTAGAAGGGAACTAATCACATGATGCCGAATAATAGGAACACGATTAATTAACTTGGTGTTACACCACATTTCATCAGAGCTCCATATGATCGTAGTAATTTAAGTTATCCACAGTGTTGACAGTACCTCGCCAAGTAATGAAATTTAAAAACTGTCACACACAGGCTCTACTAAGTGAACTAAAGACATAACAACTAAATGTCAGTTCCATTAACAGATAAGGTGCTTCCATTCATTGTTGAGTGAGTTGAAGAAAATGCCTGAAAGTGACATTTTTGGGTTATTTTCTTTGGTATAATTTGTTGAAAGAAGCATAAAGTTGAAACATGGTGGCTAGAGAAAATGAAGTTGCAATCAAGTGGATGGAATGAAACTGCAGTAAGGACAGAAGTAATGTAGCATTAAGTAAAGGCAGTAGATCAAAGTCACTAGAAACTCAAAAGGCACAGGAAAAACGATCCTACGATCATTTGCTAGTGTGCATGAAGATTGTGTAGCCCTTCTGTTGGTGGAGGGCTACAGCATTACAACAATTGTGCCATAGACCATAGGGTCTTAGGCATTTTCTTTTATTTCTATATATTTTGTGTTTGTGAATGTTTGAATTAAATTTCAAGATATGATACATATATATATATACATATATATATATATATATATATATGTGTGTGTAGTGTGTGTGTAGTATATATATATATATATATATATATACACACACACACACTTAACTAGGACTAGAAGTAAGAAACTAATAGAATAGTAGTTAACTAACTTTAATTTACGTAAGTTT
>NW_013666220.1:91769-96629 GCF_000517525.1 Limulus polyphemus
TATATATATATATATATATATGTGTGTGTGTGTGTGTGTGTAAATATATATATATATATACACACACACACACTTAACTGGACTGAGAGAACAAATGAATGTGTCAAAAATTCTTATTCAGTTAAGTTTTGTGTTGTTCTGTAAGTGTATTTAAGCTTTATTTTATGTCAATAAGTCTGATATCAAATTGTAGATTATAATTCAATTTTTAGTATTATACATTAGGTAATTTCTTAATTCAAAAGTAAAAAAAGTCCTAAATATCAAGTTTTGTGCAACAAGTGGTATGTTGAATTTCAAATTAGATGTCTGTGATGTCCAAATACAAAGTCTATAGTTTCTTACAAATTAGATGCTCAAATTACCAATATTGTCAAGCTAGAATATAAGATAAGAATCTCCTATCTTTTCTATTTTCTGAGACATTAAAGAAAATAACAGATAAACTATAAAGTTTTACTGAAAAAAACGTTTGAAATGCATTTAGGAGGTTTTAGGGATTACACAAAGTAAATTTGAGATTATTGAGAAGACGAAAAGTATTTTTAATTTTAATATGAAAATTATTTTTGCACAAGGACTATTCAAAACAAATACTTAATATATTTATGAACAAATCTTTATTTTATTTTATCAAAAATACTTCACTAAGAAATATGACTTTTTATACATGAAAGACTTGTAATATTAGCTGAAAGATTGCCACATTTTGTGAAGATATACCCAATATATTGAAAGTTATACATATCAAATTTATACAGACTTTAAATGAGTACAAAAGGTCACGTGACTCGGTCAAATTGACCAACTCCGTGTTGAGAGAGTTAATATATTTATTGAATCAACCAAGGTGGCCCCACCCACCTCTTACATTTTTGAAAATACTTGCTTACATGCACATACTTTGCCCAATGACATGTGTATAGGCAATCAAAAATTCAGAATGTCTCCCAAGTGGTTTTCTTAGCCTCTGCAAAATATTATTTGCATGGGGAACTTTTTCTTTTCATGCTAGATCCCAAGCAGTAAGGTAAGACATTAGTGAACTCAATACAGATTAATTCCTAAGCTTGATAAATTATAGTGGAATTCTGTAGTGTTGATACTGTAATTCATGATTTTATGTTATTTCAAAAGGAATATATATATATAACCTAAAAAAATATATTATGTTTTTATCTTCTACATGCGAAATTTGATAAGGCTTAGCAACTTACAGTAAGCAGCAAATGAGTACAAAGTTCGTAACTAAAAGAGATAATTGTTTTCTATACTTTTTTAATTACTGTCCTATGTTTTAAGAAAAATAATTGAAACTTAAGAATTTATTTGTAAATAGCAATAACATATATATAATGTATTATAACTGAAATGTGACTGTATTTTACAAAATACTAGTCCATTAAAACACAGCCAAGACAGGTCACTTTGTAAAGACTGAAGGTCAGTTTTATATTCTTGGATACTGTTACATGAGTGCACTTCTGTAATGTTAGTCAGGCATGGCTGAAAGGTCAATACATTAAAAACAATAAATATAGATGTAGAATGTTATGATATTTAAGCTATTTAGACTAAACATTGTGTTTTCGTGTTATAATTTGTAGTTATTCTACAATGATAAAAGCATAACTTATATTTATTTTCTTTTTTTTTATGGTGGATATGAGGTCTGTCAAATCAACCAAACCTGTACAGAGATACAATAGTGAAAATAACAGATAAAATATAAAGTTTTTTTCTAAAAGAAAAAATGTTTGATAATTATCTGTAGCTTATAAAGATTTTGCATTTGAAATTTGAAAATTTTCTGATGCATAAAAGTATTTTTAATCTTAAAATCAAAATTACTTTGCATGTTGGATAGTCAACATTCAAAAAGAAAAAAATGCACAAGAAAAACATTACCCAAAAAATCTTTAGACTTAAAAAATGAAATCTGGTGTAATGCATACAAAAATTGCTTTGTAATGTTTACTGGTAATCTACAAAATTTCATAAACATACACTCGTTGTATTAAAAGTTATAGCATGAAAACTATAACAAGCTCAAAATGATTACGAGTTTGGTCCCTGGAACCAAGCCCATAATGAAAGAGTTAATAGAAAATAATAGTGAAAGCTTATAATACACAACAACTCATTCATGAAATATAAATAAATTGGAGGGTACACCTAACTTATATGTCAAATTATTGCACAGACAAAAATGGCATATATACATTAATTTCTCTAGTACTGAAAATGCTTAAGGCCAGAAATCATTGGGTTAAGTGCTGTTTGTTGAATAAATTCTCATATATTTTATAGTATGCTGTAAAGTTCTACTTGGTTGTTCTATTTACTGAATGTTTCTTTTAAAAATGCACAACTGGATAGAAAAGCATTAATATAAACATGAGACAAAAAAAAGTTTACTCTATGATAATTGATTATTAACCTGATGCATAAGACAGGGTCAAAGTGCACATCATGACCTTTTTTACAGTGTTACATTCAAAATTTAATTACTTAATTTTATTGTCAATGTACATCAATTAGTTTGACATAAAACATAGTGCATAATTCAAAGTTTTATATTATCATAGTTTTAATTTCTAAATTTCAAATGTAAACATTTAGATAAATTCTCAATCACCACTTCTCTGTATCAAGTGAGGATTGCAATTCAAATTGCCTATTTTAGATATTCTTTATACTTTCATATGATCTTCTGAGTATCCAACCAATTACACATATATACTATAGATATTGCCAAGCCAGAATATAAATTTATAACCTCCAAGATTCTTGTTTGCTGATATATAAAATCAAGTCCACAAAGTCAAGCCCACATGCCACACACCCCTAATGTTATCCTTTCTTTCAAAAAAATGTCAATAATTCTCTTGAACATTTGCTATTGGATTATTTATAACTAACAGAAATAGCAGATTATTCTTTACAAGATTTACTAGGAGGCTAATTCATTTTGGTGCTTGCAATTAGACATTTGGCCTTAATTTAATTTTTTACTATCTCATTTCTCTGTTCCAAACAGCAAAGTTATTATTTTCCTATACTGCAAATATATTTCTGATAGGTACTTAATTCCACTCACATGTAGCTATTCCTCTTCAGTGTTGCCCTCTATATGCAAAACTCTTTTTGCATGCCACAAGCCTAGAGTTCCTACATACTCTATTTTCAACATGGTGAAACTGCACTTTGCATGTAAATCATCATGTGACAATCCTCCACCAACAGGAGTGCAACACACCTTCCTGATGTAGGTGACTCCCTTTATTGAATTCAACCAAATTATCACTCTGAGATTAGGCAGAAAAGAAAAGCACCAGTTTTCAGTGGGGCTGTATGAGATGAGGTAAGTACCTATCAGAAATATATTTTCAGTATAAAAAATAATAACTTATGATACAGTACATTACCTCCTCTCACATGTACAGCTAAAATCCAACACTGAATAGGTGGAGGGAACAGTGCGAGCGAAAGAAATAAGAAAACCTATCAAGTATGATCCCTGTTGGGAGAGGAACACACATGGGAGACCACACCTCTTCTGTACCAGGTATACTGTGTGCCCAGTGCGGAAACAGGTGTCACATACAAGGGCAGAAAGTGGGAGAAGAACAACCAAGATTATGTGGGTTCGAATCCAAACCACAACATACAGAAATCTCAATCCTGATGAAGAAAGACTGTAGAAGAACCATCAATAGACAGGAATGTGGGGAAAGCTAAACTGGATGTGCTTCAAGATGTAGAGTGGCTAGGGTACAATGGACCGTATGCAGCCAGTCAACTCAAGTCGAAAACAAAGTGGCATCTCGATTACTACTTATGATCCATGGTTGAAAGAGGGTTCACATCTTCTTCACCTCCAAATTGAGTGGAACGGAATTATATACACATCAAACTGATCTACTAAAAGGGGCATGTGTGTAAATCCACAACCACCCACAGATCGGGGAACCCGACATCTGAATGATGGTATGAAGGGATGTGCCAATGAGCAATTCACATCAAACCAAACTCAATCTGACAGGATTCCCTCAGTGCATCAGCAGCCTCAGGCAGGGGAAAACTCTGAGATGGAGTGCTAGAGCGAGAACCTATGCCCCAAATATCATCCTCTGTACAGGACCACACAGAAATTGGAGAATATGTTAGCACAACATCAATCTCTGGGTCCCACTGCAGTGGTGGAGAATATGAGGCAAAACTACAAACTGGAGTGTGGAAGGAGGAATCACAATCAACACGTGTGACAACTTATGTTGATTGGTCCAGCTTTAATCAAAAACCACTCACTAGGAACTGACATCCGGGTGATAGTAGGATGAGGGGTCCCAATTGAAGGGGTGAACTGCAATATGACAGATCTACTCCAAAGCAGTATCAACCTCCAGGTCCCACAGCAATGAAGAGGATCGCTTCTGTAAAATATAAAACTGCACAGAAGCTGGGCACAACATCAAACTCTAGGATGCACTGCACAGACATGTAGCACATGATTGGAGGATCACAAGCCATCTATACCAGCAGAACACCACCACCTTATTCTCTAATGAATGGAAGTAATCACATTTATGAGGATACCTCTATGGTGAATCACCCCAGTCACTCAAATCTGAAAAGTGGCAAGGACTCCCATGCTCTACTAGAAGAACAAGGGAGGATAAAACAAAGAGGAATGCCAACACCGGAGACAGTGCAATGGGTGACCACAAAAACCCTATACTGAAAAGCAGACTGTCCTTGGTTTATTCAATCAAAGGGATGGGCAGCTATCCCCTTCTGCTTTACTCATGTACATATTATCCATTGACAGTGTGAACCTGGAGACGGTTGAGAGTTTTC
>NW_013666220.1:96948-104783 GCF_000517525.1 Limulus polyphemus
CGTAGAGTGCTCAGACTAACCACCAAGCTGAAGTTCTATCGGGCGGTGGTATTGAGCATCCTACTATATGGCAGTGAAACATGGACTGTGTATCAGAGGCACGCCAGAAAGCTTAATCACTTCCATCTATGCTGTCTCCGCCGGCTCCTCCATGTTAAATGGCAAGACAGAGTTCCTGACACAGACGTTCTCAAACGTGCTGGTGTCCCTAGTGTATACACGCTTCTCCAGAAAGCACAAGTCAGATGGGCCGGTCACCTCGTGAGAATGCCAGCTGATAGAATACCGAAGCAAGTTCTCTATGGTGAACTTAGTGAAGGTAAACGATCGGTTGGATTGACAGAAGAAACGTTTTAAAGACTGTTTAAAACTATCCCTGCAAGAGTTCGACATCAACCATGTGAACTGGGAGTCGCTCGCCCAGGATAGATTTCTTTGGAGAACGAAGGTCCGGCAGGGTTTGGTGACAGTAGAATGTAAACGTCGATTGGTTGCCGAGGGGAAGCGTGCAGCTCGGAAGGATCGGGTGCGGTCGACTCAGAACGGGACACCAAGCCATATATGCCGGGAATGTGGTCGAGGCTTCCTGGCTCGGACAGGACTCCTGAGCCATCTCCATATCCACAGATAGACCATATGATGTCGTGGTCTTCTTCGAACTTCGAAGGACGAACTACAACTCATGTACATCCATGAGTTAGTGCAGTCCAGAATGGGCATATTAAAGAATCAAATATATCATAGGGAGAAACCTACTGGAGATCTTGCAGAACACTATATTTCAACAGAGTGTGTTATTTGCCATGGATATAGTGTTTTATTATTTCCTTTTGGCCTTACAGTGCAGATTTGAGATATAGGAAGCATTCTTGGATAAACAATGCTTGGTACTGAGTGGGATCTGAATTCTAAATGGGACATGTCCCTGGAAGGAAATATATATATATATAAATATATATATAGAAAAGATACCTGACCCAGTTATAGCTGCACCGAAGTTTGATAGATAGCAACAGGCAGAAGATGGTACCTCGACAAGGAAGAAACAGCTACTCAATAAAGATAGTGGGAGATGAATGTAAGAGAAGTAGTCTACATGCCTGACTGAAGAGTTTCCTCTAATGGACAATGGAGGTGAGACTTCTGGAAAAAGGGAAGGTGCCAGACCTTAAGGAAAATGATTGGGAGGAAAAGACTAATTGAAGCAGTTCACAATCCCAAATCATAAGGGTAGAAGAAGTAAGGCCACGTACAGATTAGTGGTGCCAGGGAATGAAACGGGATCCACTAAAGGAGACCATGCAGGCAATGGAACAATGAGGAGCATATCCTGGACATAGCAATTTATCTGGAGTAGACCAGGAATAATGGTTGAAAGGGGACAGAAGAGAAAAAGACAAGAAGGAAGATTGACCTTCACAAGCCGCTAAAGTTTTGAGTAAGAAAAATCAATCCTGAAGAACCGCACAAATAAGATGCTCAATGACTTTGGAAGGTACATAGATGGAACTGGCTGATCCAGTTCAGACTGAGAAAATCCACTGTCAGGGTCAAAGGATGAGGAACCAGAGACTAGAAAAAGAAGTAATCTGGTGTTGGAGTAAAGTGGCAAAGCATCCAGATGAGGAGTACCCCACTGTTTGCATAGCCACCTGAAACCTGAGGGTTGAGAAACCATTCCATGGGATAAATTTGGTTGGGTCTTGAAAAATGATCTGCTAGATGGCAAAAAGAACCCATAACATAATACACAATGAAATTTATCTGCAGTGTGTGGGCCCTATAAAGGAGTTCAATGTTTGACCACAAAGGAAAGAGTAACAGGTGTTCCCATAGTGATTGATATAGGCCACAACAGTTGAATTATCAGAATGGAGCCTGACATGTTGGTACTGTACCAGTGGAAGAAAATGAACCAAAACATGTAGTTCCACCATAAGCTCCAAAATGTACTGCTGAGTTAGAAAGCCAGTTAAATTATAGTTGTTTTAGGATATTCTATTCTACACCTTTGTATATGTTTTGTGTTCTAAAACCTATAGTTGAAAGATCCAAGAATTTTTATTTGAAGAACCAGCTTTGAGAAAAAATTGAGACTTAACTCAGTTCTGACTTGCACTCCCAAAGGTCATGCAGGTCACAAATTTCACTCATAATATTTACAACTCACTGCTATTCACCTCTCACAGTGTTCATTGTTTTTTGACAGGAGGTACAAATAGGTACAAAATAAAACAATAAAACCATAAATTTACAGCAAATAGATATTAAAAGGTTAACAGTTGAAATTTTGAAGGTAATAATGACACGAAAGAAAGAAAATTATGCATCAAAAGAAAAAGTAGAAAGAAACTGTTAATCTTATTTTGAACTTTTCAACTTTTAATTTCATTGTACATTGATCATGAATGATGATTTCACTACAGTTAGTGTCAGGATAGACAAAATAACAGATAACGTATAAAGTTTTATCGAAAATCTTTTCATATTCATTCAGAAGGTTCTAGAAGTTAAGCAAATGAAATATGAAAACTGTAGGATGCAAAAAGTATATTTATTCTTTGCACAAAAATTACACTGCACTCAGACTATTCAGAATCTGAATCAGAATTACTCAATAAATTCAAATACAATTCATTAGTTCAAATGCTTTATTAAACGTTCTGATTTTTGTGGAAAACGGGAAAACGTACTTTTCACAATCACTAAAAGATACTCAAATTTCATGAAGATATAAACAGTAACTTCAGAATTATTGTAAACATTAGTTCTCCAATACAACATCAGTCCACAGTTAAACAATTTGATTAAGTTGGACAAGATACTGTTGAAAACAACTGTTTGATATTATGCAGACAACAAAACAAAAACAACATTTGAGAAATTTTGTAAAAAATGATAAATATTTATTGTAAGTTCTCAAAAAGGGAGAAAAAATGTTATCTTTATAAAATTAATTGAAGTATCAATATCCAACATAATAGAGTACATGAAAATATTCTTTTATAGATGCACTTTTTCTGAGGAGAAAAAAAAAACAAACCTTTTTTTAATTTTCTTCTTTTACTGTCTAATTCTGCATTTCTCAGCTCATGGGCTTTCTTTGCTTTCAGCACTTTATCATATGCTGTCTGAAAGAAGTTGTAAAACTTCAGAAAAATACTTTACAGCTCTAAAATGCTCTTTTCTGTAACAAGCAATCATACACATGTAATGCTAGTTTGAAAAGAAAAACACTGATATAGCCCACTCATCTCAGATTGAGATTATACAATGAATTTATTCATCTTGATCTTCTTCTTGAACTTATACAGTATTAAAAGTAATTAGAAAAATGTGTGTGGTAATTCTTCAGACAGCTAACTGATAAAATATGGTTTCTAAGGCTAAAAATACATTGAAGTCAACTACAACTTTGCATCTGTCCCTTCATGTGCCACATAAAACTTATAGCTTTATTATAATTAAAGCAAATTACACTTATCTTACACACAACATTTGCTGAGGAATCTACTGAATTAAATAATTAATTCAAAAATATATGTAACAGAAACTTGTACAGTAGTCAAGTTCTGATTTTAATAATTAAAATGTTTCAACCCATAATATCAAGTCATCATCAAATAAGAGTTACATTCAACATTCTTTTCAAATGTAACTCTTACCTGATGATGACTGAATACTATGGGTCAAAACATTGTAAATATTAAAATCAGAGCTTCTCTACTATAAACGTTGCTGTTACTGTATCATGGGATTAACTATCTTACACATAGTTAGGATTCCTTATATTACCTACCTGTCTAAATGTCTATGAAGTCTGGCCTGTTTTTTTTATTTTTAAGGTAATATACTAATATTTTCCAGGTAAAAATAAATAAACACTGAAATAAATAAAGCACATTTCCTGGAATTTAAATACTTATCATCCTTAATGTTTAGTATAGGTTTTTATTGATTCATAATGTTAGAAAAACACACAGGTTCAAGAAGTCTTGATAGAAATGAATAAAAACCATATAACCCGAGTGCTTTCGAAAGGTGGACCTTTCTTCTTCAGGGGCAAACTGGGAATTGTGGTGTAATCGAATGAGTGGTATATATAAAGAGAGTATAGTGATGTCATCCAGTTTTTTGAGGAAATGTTTAGTCTATTTCTCTATGTGCTGTTGTAAGCATCTCATTTCCGGTACAGTGTAGCCAATGGTGAGGGTGTATGTGGAAAGGTGTTAGAGATATTTGACTTTAGAAATTGATAAATATATGTACATTTTAAAATATAATTAATTGTTTAAGTAAAATATGGCACCTGGAGACTCATTGAAAAAGATATGTTATGCTAATCAATTTATAAAAACAGGTATACAAAATTATCTTAAATAAATATTAAGTTTAGGAAATTCAGCATTCACATTACATGAAAAAAATATGCAAAGAATAAAAATTGTTTTTCTGACAGAGATGAAACCAATGAACAGAGATCACTGATTCCAGGATCTAGATTAATTCCAAAAGGTTGAACAGAGTTTAGATTTGCAATCCAATAAGCTTTTTTTATTTCTCTACCTGCTTTAGTTTTGAATCGTGTTTCAATACTGATAAGAGTAACATAGTTAATGGTATGGCCAGGTTGGTTAAAGTTTTGAGCAACGGGGAAATCTTTTTAATAGAAGATTTATGGTTGTTGAAACTTTCTCTGCGAGTTGTTTGTATATGTCCTACATATTGGTAATTGCATTTTTACACTGTATAAAGTAAATAGTGTTTTTGTTTCACAAGTGATTTCATTGGATATTTTAAAGTGTCATTGATTGTGATTCTCAGAAAATGAGTCAGTGGTTTTTATGAACTTGCAGGTTTAACAATGGACGACAAACATTTTTGGGTGGGATGTAATTCACTTTTATGTGAACAAGGATATCTTTTAGAGTTCTGCTTTTTCGGAAGAAGACAACGGAAACTTCAGGAAATATCTGTTTAAGGTGATCGTTCAGTTGTAGGAGATAAAAATGTTTTTTCAGAAATAGTGAAATATTTCTGAGTTTACACTGATAGGTAATAATAAGAGGAAATCTATTTGAAAGTTTAGTATTGCTCTGATTTAGAATGTTTTTCTGCTGAGTGTTGTTAGCTTTACAATTTGTCTGTTGATTTTGGTATCTTTATATCCTTTTTGTAACATGGTTTGTTTTCTGTAGTCTGTTTCATCTGAGCATATTTTCTTTATTCTAAGAGATTGACTGTAGATAATGTTTTGTTTAGTGTGAGAGGGATGACAACTTTTAACTATTAGTGAAGGTATTGTGGTCTGTCTGTAGGTTTTTTGTACAAGTCAGTTTTATTGATATTTTTCCATCTAACTAAATACATAACACCTTGTTCACTCTAAGACATTTTCTTTAAAGGTAGAACTAGAACATTATCAAGGTTTACCGTTGTCCAAGGTGACTAATAATGGCTAAAATTCCTCAAAACCAGTAAAAATTAATTAATATAGCAATGCCAAAAAGTGTGTCTTTTTTACAACTCTATAACCCTTCTTCCATACACATAGCAAGTCTAATTTTTAAGACAAGCACTGTTTAACCTATTAGTCTACATTAGTTAAACATATCAAGCAATTCATAAATTCTAAAATGTACAAACACTGAAGTTTATTACATGATGTTGCCAATCATTTATAGATATATATAATGACTTCAATATTTAATAAAAAGCCAATAAATACACATGTGCTTTCATTATTTGAAACATCTCTAGCTCTAAAACACCTTAAACATAATTAATAAAACACGGTATGTGGGTACTTCAAAAATTGCTGCATTTAACTAGAAAATAGCTATGCAATAATAACTTTCACATAGCAAATTTTGCTAAAGAACATGTTTTCTTCTTGTCATATAGATATAAAATTAGGTATATAACAGAATGTAATTATATCATTATAGAAATATTCAAAAGAAATCTGCTAAACTTTTTCTCTTGTATGGGAAAAAAATACTAGTTCTAATTAAGTACATCCAAGTGATTATAATATTCACTGAATTCTAACAACTAGTGAAAAATTCTCAAATTAAAACTTAATCAGTACTTATCAATATAATGTACCACTTAATCACCTAACAGAAATATGCAGCATTTTGAAACAAGTTTTACATAATAGTACTGAAGGTGAAGCCTGTATTTTCAATGAACATCATGCTCTATATACTTTAGCTGCTTCTTAATAATAGGCTTGTAACAATGTTTCCATAAGATAAATAAACATGTTAAATTGAACTCTGTATA
The DNA here is from genome assembly GCF_000517525.1 of Limulus polyphemus. Lineage (NCBI taxonomy): Eukaryota > Metazoa > Arthropoda > Merostomata > Xiphosura > Limulidae > Limulus > Limulus polyphemus. The sequence goes on from NW_013666220.1 coordinate 103,237, forward strand.
CAAAAAAAGTATATTCTAATATGTTTATAAAATGACTTGAAATCACTTTGCAAGCCTGGAATTAACTTGATCTAGCTCATTAAGCCAATAACTGAGAGCACTATGTTAATCCATTGTCAGTTATAATTTCAAATATAATTGGTAATTAATTAATTAATAATTATCAAGATATATTCAGAAAAGGATTTTCTTAACTTACTAGCTTGTTAAGAGTATTATATGGTGTTTACAATCTCTAGATGACGTTTTCAGTTTGAAAAAGACTAACCCTTTTGCAGCAGGTACCACTTTAACCCATTCACTGCAGATGGCATATATATTTCCCAGTACACAAAAGTATGAGCATGTCTCTCAAAGAAACTGCAATATGCCTCGAAGATGAGTAATAAGTGGTAAAGAACAAGAATGGAAAATAAAAGATTAAAATTTATTATATATGAAAAGGAAAAGACCTGAAATGACAAATATAAGCAAAACAACATCTGTAAAGATATTCCACAAAAAATTAAAAGGTACACACTTTTTTTTTATTTCTTAATTTTAATCATTTCATTGCATTGTACATTGATGATAATAGCTAGAGTTAGTGATTTGAAAAACAACATATAAACATTTACCTTTAAAAATGTTAATACTAATTTAGGAAATGTTAAAGAAATATGAAAGCTATAAGATGAAGACAAGTATTTTTATACTAAAAATCACCTTGCACTCAAACTACTTTAACAGTGTGGGTATGATTAACTACTATAGATAAACAACATTTTTATTAGAAAGATGTAATTAGAATGATATCATTCTTTGTATATAAAATACTTAAACTTTAACAAAATTTTACGAGGTTTTGTGAGGAATGCACAGAGTTACCATATTTTAGTTGTATAAATGTCTTTCCCTAGTCACATTCTTCTCAACCACAAAGTCAAACTACAAAGCTCATTGGGTCACTCTTTAAAAGCATATGGTGATAACAAATGTCCCATTCTGACAGAATTCTTTACACATAGGATTTAGTTGCTACTGTTTGTTTAATGAAATTAATTATTTCTGTTGACCTTTTACTTAACTAGTGCATTAATTCCTTATGTCAGTTATCATGTCTTCATTTTCGCAATTTGGATGATCAATTCCTTACATCTTTAGCCTTGTTTAGCTCAATTGCTAAGAACTATTCATTGTGTCTTTATGATGTACCTGGTTAAACAAACAGGATTAATTCATTATGTCTATTTGATCCTAGATTGTTTGACTAGTAAAAGTAATTAACTTTTATTTATTTGGTAATTCTTTAATGCAAAGCCTCTTCATCTTACAATTTCAGTTTCTTAGAAGTAATTTTCATGTTAATATGATATATTAATCATACATTACTTATTCATGACAAAAAACATGACCACTCTCTTATTTAATCTTTACAGATGTCTCAAAATGTCAATAGGTAAGTATAAAAACAATTATACTTCAAAGAAAACTCAGCTTGTTTATTCTAGGTCTACGAGGCCTGTGAGAAAAGTATCCGACCTTTGGCCGGGGAATAAAAACTGGCA
>NW_013666220.1:105732-122271 GCF_000517525.1 Limulus polyphemus
GTTCACTTTGGCAATGACCTGGTCATTTTGGCATGTTAATGGCCGACCGGAGCGTGGCTCGCTCTCCACCGTTGTGCGTCCGTCTTTAAACCGGTTGTACCACTCCTTAATCTGTGTGATGCCCATAGCATCGTCACCGAAAGCCGTCTGAATCTTCCGAATGGTTTCCACCTGGCTGTCGCCCAGTTTCTGGCAAAATTTGATGCAGTAGCACTGCTCCAGTCGTTCCGTCATTTTCCTTGCAATGAAAAACCGACGAGAGCACTACACACTACCTCACTCGATGGCTGCTTGCCAACAACTGACGCAATCAACAAGCGGGAAAAAATTCACGCATGCGCATGAAGGTTCAAGGTCGGCTCATGCAAGCGTGCTTGATTCAAATCCATCAGGTTATCGCAAAAAAAAATAAAGTCTCACAGGCCTCGTATAGTTAAAAAGACCAACTTCACCATTCAAGCAAACTTAACATTTTCCAACACTTCATAGCTTTCCTTGTTTTGTACTGTCCTCTATATGCCCAAAGTTTTGCTCATCATTAGCTTTGAGACTCTCACCTAACTTCATGTGGTATAGCTGAACTGTAGCATGCAAATGAACATGTGACAACCCACCACCAACAGGAGTGCAACACATCCTCCAAGTGCAGCTGACTCCCTCTATACTGAAAATAACACTCATCACTTTGAGATTAGGCAAAAAAAAAAAAAAATAGGTGTAGCATCTATCAGAAATATATTTTCAGTGTTGGAAAAATACATCATCTCTTCTCACATAATAGCTAAAATCCTACATTTAAATGGTAGAGGGACTGGAGCAAAAGATAACTAGATGTGTATTCTTCAGAAGGTATCCAAAAGAACCCATGGAAGACCACATTGCATCTGTACCAGGGTGTACTCTCCACCCCTTCTACAGATACATGTTGCTAATCTGGATGGTAGAGATGCAAGTCCAATCTGTAAATGTACATGCCAAATTGTGTAGAATGGCTAGGGTACATCAGACCATATTTGGAGGGTTAACTCCAGTCCAAAACCAGGCAGCATCAAGTATGTGTCTACCTGATCTCTAGTAGGAGGAGGGTCCCATCAGTCTTCAAGATTGGGAAAGAAGGAAGAAGAGGAATGTGAGCTGAGGTGTTGTCTGTGTCAAGCCACCAGGCAAAGTCAACTTGTAGAATGGAAGGAAGAAAAATGGAGGAGTCCAAGGATTCCTGACCAAGATTTCATTGATTGTGTAGCCCCCACTAAAGATAACACATATGCGCATGATCCTATGGGATGAGGGATCCCACAGAAACCAACGTTCACAAAAAAGAGAAAACCTTGTATGCAGAGAGAGAGAGAAGAACTCTTGACTTTAGATACCAAGTGCTCCATATCCCTGAAACACACAGGAGAAGGCTTGAGTGGGAGTTGTATGTGACTTCTCCAGTTTGAAGTGCTACCCCAAATGAGCCACCTACTAAAGGAGATGGGTATGGTTGCAAGAGGCTTGCTGTGAAGGAGTTAAAAGAAGCCACTTGTCCATGCAATGGTGAAACCACAGTTCCAGTTCATGAATCTGATGGGCAAAGACTCTGATGACATGACAGAAGTCTCTCTAAAGAATCAAGGACATCTCCAAAAACAAACTGGTGCAGAAAAGGAGCTAGACAAAGGTTATAAAAGTGTGTCTCTGTCAAGAAGGTCCCAACAACAAAGTATGAAGTGAAAAAGCTAAACAAGATAAATGTGCCAACATGGAGAAAAAAATAGAATGCATATCTGCAAAAACCCAGTGATATCATGAATGGCTTCATAAAGGAGATGAATAGATGAAAGACAATGCAGGAGAGTTGTTAGAGTAAGAAGACGATGAGAGTATCAGAGAAGGGAAAATGAAGAGTACCAAAAGGATCCAAGTCTTATGACTGAATCAAGTGATTCCAATGTCTGAGAATCAAGAAAAGGATACTCAGACCTATGGTAAGCTAACGCATGTGTGTCCAACAAACTTTGGGGTGAGGCATGCTGGCACCAGCAGGAAGTTCAAAAATGAATTGGTCAATTTGGATGCAAATATCTTGGGAGGGGGGATAAGCAGAAGGGAAGGAGAAGAATCATAGGAAACAAGGGAAAGTAATAAAAGGAAATAAACCTGAGCTATCAAGTTAAGAAAGTGCAACAGAGGTCCACAGGAGTAGACTGAGAAAGAATTGCAAAAGGAGGAGATGAAAAGAAGCTGTCCAAGTCTTTGTCCTCAGGAGCAGATTCCCCAGGCTCAGGAGACACTACAGGCCACACATAAAACTCTAACTCCCAATGAACCAGAGCTGAAAGTGTAGAGCCTGAAGCCACAGTAGTATTTATTTGGTAGAATTAGAAGCAGTAGTTGTTATGTTAAACTGTGTGTGTTCATAATTTGGAAAAAGAAAGAGAACTTTCCCCAAAAATGTGTTTGAGATACACACAAATGTTTCTATTTAAGTTTAATGTGAGAATTATGATTTAAATAGTTCATATAGTGTAAGAATTAAATTTAGTTATTTTTAAAAGTGATAGTTTATCGCAGTTTATGTAACTGTTTGCGAATCATATGTTGTGTACTTCACTCATTATGAATTAGTGCTTGTTATATTATTGTGTTATGTTACTAGAATCTTTTTGTCATTGTCATAACTGAGTATTATTACATCATAATATCTCACAGTGTGTTGAACATTCTTGGCTTCTGTTGGAGTATAAATACATGTAGAAAATTTAGCTCAATATATAGAGACAGATAGATTTTGTCTGTATGATTGTCAGTTTAGCCATAAAGAGCATATAGTGGCAATTTTTGAAGTGAAATTATAGCAGGTTGTATTGCAATAACAGAGTAGAGAAAAATAATATGTACTGTTAATTGTGTTCTAAAGTAACTGAACCAGTCTCTATGGACTTTGATGAAAAAGAGACAATTATTTAAAAGCTCTGGATACAACTGCGGTAACAAACAGTTATAGTGGTGATTTTAAAGTTAAATTATTACAGATTGTATTGTAATAACAGAGCAAGAGGAATAATTGATATTGTCAAATTGTGTTCTAAAGTGACTGAGCCAGCCTTTGTGGATTTTGATAAAAAGAAAAAAGACAGACAATTATTTATAGCTCTGGATGCAACTCTGATAACCAACAGTGTAACAAATATTTGTATATATGTTTGACATATTTTAATAAATTATTTTAAAACAATTGAACAGTGTGCTAATCATTTATTGTTATAATGTATCACCTACAAGTCACAGAAACTTACTCTAAAGAATCTGGCCTATACATACATAAAACCTGACAGTGGCAAGCCAGGCAGGATCTATATTGGTAAACAGCAGAAGTAGATGTAAACACAACCAAATAGGCTGATATACACACACACATAGTTGTAGTGACAGCAAATATATTGTGGAGGTTGCAAGCATACTGTATAACCATGTCAACTGAATTTATTACTGGATAGAGAAGAGTAAGAGACTTGGGAGATGGTGATCTACAAGAATTTGTAAAACAACAAGAGAGAGAAGAGCATCAACAAAGAAAAGAGGAATAAAATGAGGAGAGATTGGAAATAGAGAGAATAAGAGCACAAATTGAGATCACCAAGCTCATCCAACAAAATGATAATTGGGTCAGGGCCAGCCAACCCAAGCTGCCCAAATTTGATGCACATAAAGATGACACGGATGCTTTCCTGGTGACATATAAAAGATTTGCCCAAATTCAAAAGTAGGACAAAGGTGACTGGGCAGTCTGTCTCAGCCCCTCAATGTGATTTTCCAAGATTAATATATAAAAATCATATAAATTTATCAAAAGTAACAGGCTTTATATTTCTTAAACTATGTGCATTTGTGCAAGTTCTTATGAAGTTTCAAACAATTTCATCTGCTAGTTTTATTGTAGGAACAAAATATAGCATGACATGCGTTGGCTACGCAGAAAGTTAGAAGCTGGTCATCATCAGGTTAAAGTGAAATTATTACAGACTGTATTGTAATAACAGAGCAGGAAGAATAATTTGTCTCGTGAAATTGCGTTATAAACTAACTGATCTAGCCTATGTCTACTTTGAAAAAAAAAAAGAATTACTTAAAGCTCTGGATACAATTGTGATAACCAACAGCGTAACAAACATTTTTGAATATACATTTAACTTGTTTCAATATATTATTTTGAAACAATTGGACTGTGTGCTGTTTGTTTATTGTTGAAATTTATTGCCAACTAGTCACCTACTGTAAAGAATCCAGTCCATACATACATACATCCAGACAAAATGACAAATTCAAAATTGCCAAAAAGTTAAAGCAAGAAATATGATGTAAGGAGCAAACAAAACAAAGCAAAACTGCACTTATGAATGCCAAATCAAGAATAGATGAGTGAACTTTTCAATATAGAGGGAGTCAGCTCTGTCAGGAGAGCATGTCACATTTCTTTTGGTGGAAGGTTGTCACATGCTCATTTGCATGCTACAATGCAGCTATATCATGTGAAGTTAGGTGGGAGCCTCAAGGATAATGGCAAGCACAAATCAAGGAAATGGTATACCATATCTGAGGGTCAAACATATGCCACCATGCAACTGTATCTGAAATATTTAATACTGTTGCTTCACAATTAGTGTGACACATTTTTGGAATCCTTGCAAGCCAAGCTGGGTGAGCACCTTTCACTTTGTTAAAACTATTTCACAAGGATGACTTACAATAAACAAATTTCTGATTAGAGCAAGCAAGATACCCATATATATATATACCCAGAAATAAAAATTAACCCATTACATAATATAATACATAATATTTAATAATTTAATACACAAGGAGTATGCAAAGTTATAAAACAAAAACTCAATCATTACAAACATTTTTGGCCATTACACATTCTAATTCATAATTTGCTTTTGTCATTTTACACATAAATTGAAAGAAAACTGTTCTAAATTTTTAAACTATCTTTCTTGTCATTGTTGATGGGAAAGTTTTAATAATTTATTGGCAAGTAATAACCCTAATTTGGAAAGTATACATAAGATACAAACATGATATATCTCTATTGAAATTTACAGACTGGATGTGTTCTTTCATGCAAAAGTTAACATTTTCCTGAATTTAAAATGTATTTCCAATAATACCTCCACTGACACTTACAGCTATTACTCTACTGCCATGGTTTCTACTTTGCCCATCTAAGTATTAATATGATATTTTCTCACTTGTTCCAGTCTTTTATATCCCACTCAATTGCCCTTGGCAATAATTCTCTTGTTACACTCACCACCTACATCAATGTGCCCTCTATCCTGGTACTGTTCATAAGCACCTAATTCAGATATTTTATCACTTTTTTGAGACTGATACCATCCCAGTCTCTAACACCGGCTCTTAGTGAGGAGGAAGGGTAGGAGAGTGTCAGCAGAGGTAAGTATTATTGGAAATACATTTTCTATTTAGGAAAATGTTAACTTCCAAACATACTTACCTCCACAGCCACTTATAGTTAGAATCCCATATTGATAAGGTGGAGGGGGCCAGTGAGGGCATTATCCATACAGAAAGTATCTGCATAGATCATGGGTGTACCAAGATAAGAGTGGAACCCAAGTGGGGGAACCAAACTACATCTAGAACAGGTATGCTCTTCACCAAGAACTTAGTTCTTGTATCGTGGGTGGAATTGTACATGGATCATCGCTATATGCTAGCACCAACCAGATAGCCAAGTTTCCACAACTTGTTGTTGGAATTAAGGGGTCTTGGTCCGTATCCGACATTGATGGCTAGGGCAATTGGACTGCAATGTTATATATAGATATATATTTAATTCAATCCCAACCTGTAGTCATAGAGTGATGCATTTCAAACCACTGGAATCACAACAACAAAATAAGCACCACCAAATTGGACAAACCTTCTCCTCCACTAGAATGAAATCAAAAAACAACACCCCAGGCTGGGAATGACGGGATCATGTATGCCTTACTAAATTATTAACATCCAGGACCCAGGTAGGAGGACTTCCAACTTCATTCTCTTCTCCAAAAGTGGAAAAATTCACTCTAACACTCTGGACAAAAAGCCTCTATCCATCATCCCAGTGATTGGAAACAGGGTGTGGTAGGGAGTCCTTAGCTCCCCTAGTGAAATCTGGGTAGTAATGCACTTTGAAAAGCCCTGAGGAACAGTGCTCTGGAAACAGTGCAATTGTTGAACCAAGTTCCCTAAATTTTTAAAAGCAAACCGACCCTGATATCTTCAATCCAATGATTAGCAAGGATGGGCAGGAACCCCCTTTAGTGCAACCAGAAGTACTTATAGTGAAATAGTGGTTACTAGTACAGAATTGGTTTAATAAAAGCACACCTGTCTGGGCAAGTGGAAGAGTTGGACACACTGGAAGGACTGCAGAAGCAGAAACCCGGTATATCTGCATATCTGGTGCAATCGATAGGATCTGACAATGGGTTGGAACAAATCATATTTCATAGCCTGGATAACATGTGAAGTGGAGAGAAGATTGAGAGTGGTAATCCCGTCCTGTTCAAATGGAAAGCATCTACCGCCAAGGCCCAGAGATGATGTACTGGAGACCAAATTGCCAGAAGTTGGGTGGTCCAATGAGAGGCCAACCAATTAGAGTTGCCAATCCACAACTGAACCTTGTGATGTAATATCTATTCTGTCAAGAGAATCTGTCTGGATTAAGACTATGGATGTGCTACCACATGCATCACCCATGAAACATGGCAAGCTAGAAGGGTGATATAACTAGTCCTGAAAAAGGAGGTCCAAAATTAGACCAAATGCCTCATTGATGAGAAACATAAGAAACCACCATGAATAGTCAGAGTGAAGCATGACAATTTATCACTTAAGAAGCCCAGACCATAAAACCTTGCCTGTTGAAGAGCAAGAAGGGTAAAAACATTGTGTAAGGAATCCTTGTCATCCGTCAATAGACTCTGAAATTCCTTACTGTTGGTATATGTACCCCATCCTTGAAACAAGGTATTTGTGAAGAGAATGGAATTCTGGATGATGTGGCAGTAGAGGAACCCAAATTGTTGTAGCACATCCTGGCTTAACTCTTTAAGATGAAGAATGATGCTGACTAAGAAAACTGAGAAAACCAGGAAATAGATGTGTATGATCCCTGGTCACTTAAAGGCCATAAAAGGATTGCTTGTGTTCTTGTCCCAAAGGAACAAAAGATTCCAGTGATGCCCACATTCCCAGAAGAGAAAGAACCATCCATGCAGTGAGAGAAAAAGAAGTGAGTAAGAGTGTTGTGTCCTATCCTATAGTATTGAGTAGGATGGGAGACAGCTGACCCTGGCTGAGAGATGAGATAAAAAATGCCGAGACTGATGACATATTGAAATGAAACAAGAATAGATGTTGCAGTCCTAAAAGAGTAACCTGCCTGGGTTGTATCTGAAAGTAAAATAAAGATGTGATGGTCTCACAATTGACGAGATGTCTGCCAGCAGTAATCAGTCATCCATTGAATGGTGTGTGAATAGTACAATGGAATAAAGGGGACGAGAAAAATGTTAAGCCTATGCTAGACCAAAGGAAGAAACCCGGAACTGGAGTACTTGACCCTTGTGCATCACAAATGCCAATAGTGGTTGGGCTCCACCAATAAGGTAAAGTGCAGATAGGAGCCAATTACAACCAAGTTGAACACCTACAATCCCAGAAAAACCAGCACAGATTGAGGAATGATTAACTTATGAACTTTGGAGAATCTAGGCATTGATACAGACAAAGAAGACTGATGACTGGACACCAATCTCCTATCTTCATAGGCCCAACAACTAATAGAAATAAAAAACTCTAAAGAACTAGTCCGACTCTCTCACTACCCCCACACCAAGACTCAGGTAACCCTGAAATTAAGTTCCAACTCCCAATGAATTGCAGGAAATGGAAACCCTACAAGTTGGGTGGATAATAGTGGGGAAGATGTGAACTGAATGACCAATTGTGACCCAAGGACCTGCAGAGCTTCTGGATCAATGGTTAAGATCACCAAACATCCAGAAATTATTGGAACTGAGCCCCCACATTATCTCTTTTTTTACATAGGGCATAAACAGTATTTATTTTAAAGTCAAAGAAGATTTACAAGAAATTCAAACATCAGCCAGAGCAAATATTTAAGTATACTATTCACTTACACTTTGGATTTAAGGAAGAGTAATCAATTCTTCTGATGTACAATTTTATCTTTGAGAGTTTTTGATAAGATTTCACTTATTTTTCAAATGACTAGCAATAAACTGTTTTATTTAAAACATTTTTAAAGGATTAGTGTAGGCAGTGTTTTCTCAGTAATACAAAGTGAAAACACCTTGTTTATGAAGCTTTGGATGCCATACCCCAGTCATGAGGTTGTAAAATAAATTTATGGCACATCAAATACAAGTGTCCAAAATCTAGGTCTTCAAGATCAAATACAGAATTATTTTCTTTCTAAATTAAACTGAATGGATTAATTTTGAGTGTATGAAAGGGTTAAAAACAATGTTGTAAAGTTGTTATAAATGACACAAAAAACATCATCAATAAACTCTCCTAAAATATAATTAAACCCTGAAAGGATGTAACAGACAAATTTTCAAGTCATTTCACAATTAAAGTTACATTAATAAAGACAAAGGTCACCCCATCATAACCCTGTGGAGTTGTTGATAAAGAACATCTTTACATGCAAAACCCACAGCCTCAAGGTTTCAACTTTAAAACCTGGGTGATTTCTATAACCTTCCATTAAACCTGACTGGATGTGGATTTAGAGAACTAAGTATATCCTGTGAAGCAACAACAGCCACTGGGTAGGTTCTGAGGTGGAAATGAGACTATTATTAAAAGTTGATATAGAAATAAATGAGGCACTTACCCCATTAAAATTGGTGAGTAGTCTGAAAAATGTTGACTAAAGGAAGAGGAAGCCCTGATGTAGATAAAACTGCCAGAAGATGAAAAAGATGTGTTAGGCATTGTCCACCTCCTTGGCTGTAAGATCTCACCCATTGGTCACCAAATGAGTGAGGCCAGAGTAAGTCAAGGAATGACGTGATAAGAGTCAAGAATGTCAACCTCTAGGGAAGAACAAAAAATTTGAATGAAGTGCTGAACCCAACTGGTAAGAGTAATGAACTAAAGTTCCCCAGATGAGAAGGGATCATACTGCAAGAATAGGGGATTGAGAGCATTCCAAAAGGAAGATGTGCAAGTTGAGCAATACCAGATCATCTTAACAGGGCACAAAAGACAACCTGAGGGAGAAGATTGATGTGGGCAGAAAACAATGGAAGAGAAATGGGAGAAAAGGACCCATCTTCCAACCAAGCTTCCCATGTATAGAAAAGGAAAAAGCTGTCAGAGAACAAAAGGGAGTAAAATTTGTTTCACAGAGTATGGGAGGCATATCAGGCATAAACATTGGAACAGCAAGACCTCAAGTCAGTAAGGAAAGCTGAAAGAAGGAACAAGTGGCCACAGATTCAAATGGGTCTGGGTGAGAGTGTAAAGAGCCACAAGCAGGTCCCAATCAGGCAAATGAACCAGAGTAAGGTAGATGGACAGGGAAAGAAAAGACATAACCAGGCCACACAATATTCCACCATGGTGTAGACCAACATTTTCTAGTTCAACAGCCTGGTAGAGAAGTCTGAATGAGGGGCAACAAAAGGATGGCCCAGAGAAAAAGAGTGTCTGATGGACCAGTGGAAATAAAATGTCACTTGCATCAGGTAACAGACTGAGTGAGATAAATCAAGTGGTACAAAAGGAGGACAACAAAATACGAGAAATATGAGAGATGTGGGATTGGGGACCAAAAGAGATAAGGTAGCCAGGTACTCTTATGGCTCACAGATGAAATGAGAAAGGATGAGCTCAAATGAAGTGCAAAGAGAAAAGTACTCTGAGGTGGATCAAATATAGAGCCAGAGTCAGGAACAACCAAGAAAATTAGACCAGCCATCTAAGACAACAGCTTCTAACAGGAGAAGAGATATGGCTATCGAAGATGTCTACCAAATAGAAGCAAAAAATAATCAAGCATCCATAAAGGAATGGAATCAAAAGATGAGACTGTGGATGTGGTGAGTGAAAGCCCTCATGATCTGACTGAAGACATAAAAAGCAAAAGCCATGTCAAAAGGTTGAGCCCAAAACTGGTATACTATATCGTGGTGGAAAAAGCTAAGTAAAAATCATAGTGATAAGACTATTTACATGTGATGAAAGGTATCCCAAGCATGAGCTGTCTTCAATCAAAGACCAGGGTAAAACAACCTGTTAAGAGGAGGAAACCCCTTCATCTGAAACTAGGAAATCATTAGAAGTGTTTCAAGGAAGATGTTCAAGAAGGAAATGTCAGGCACTAGTGTTCATGGGAACAATGAAGAGACAGAAATGATGATGCAAAGAGGTGCAAGTAACTCTCTCTTTGGCATTCAAAACCAAGAGCTTCAACATTGCATCCTTGAAATTGTGGAGGTTCTGAAGGTTGAAAGGTGGTGGAAAAACAATGAAGAAATGGAAAGAAGAGGAAGAGTAGTGAAAAGACAAACAGTGGGTAAGAACCTAAGTGACCTAATGGTTGGCCATGAAATGAGTCCACAGGTTGGCAAAGAAAAAAGAAATGCCCCCATAGGACCCAAGCCAACCAGGAACAAATACTAACCCTATGGAACAGCAAAAATAGTTACGGTAGCAGAAAAGGTAAATATGAGAGAGGACAAGAATACATGGGTAAAGGAACATGAGAAAATACACAGAAACAGACAATATGAGAGAGTAAAGAAATGAAAGAAACTGATTGCAAGTACCCTCTGCCCAATACTCTAAGGTGATAGGAATACCTTAAAAACTTTCTGGTAAATGATTGGAGCAAGACACAAACCATGTATAGAGGATTGAGAAGCAAAGACAGAGAAAAGGGTGTCACATCTAAATAAATATTATCTGTACAGAAACCATGAGAAGAGAGAGAGAAAGAGACAATGACAAGACCCTCATCTATATAGAAAAATGATAAGACTGGAGATACCCCAAATAAATTATCTGGATCCTAATGGCGGGCCTCAGAGAGAAAATAAGAAGAAAAGATCAAACAGAAGGTGAAAATGGGAGAAGTAAGCCCTAGTAAGGCATACTTGAGACTGATGATCAATGCTCAAGTAGGCAGAAGGGATTAACCCTTTATCTACCGTGGCCATTTTGATGTTATCATGAGGGCAAAATCACATTTGTGAATTGAAAAAATTATATAGAACTTATCTTTTATTGGATTTCAGATTTAATTTTTTTAAACAATAGCATAACATTCAATTATTTGTACAAAATTGTATTATTTAATGAAGATTAAAGAGGAATTTAATGCAAAGAATCATAAAATATGTTTCAGACTGTAAATAAGTGCCCTCTAAGAAAAAAATATTTTAAAATATTTCCTTCCACTTCAGCACTGGTTCTGCCATCTATGAATGGTATCTAAACTTTTTCTAATCTGTTTTCTTTATAAAACAGTGTCTGGGCATTTTAAACCTCAGTTGTAAAACTTTTAGCCAATCCTAGTCAAAGGTGTCAATTTCAGTACCATGTTATTCCAATCCCTGTATCTCACATTTGACAAATCATAGGATGATAGGGAAAGCACGTGACGAAAGGTTGTTCTCTGGATTTACAATATGAATGTGGGTGGTACTTATTATAGTAACTGCCATTTTATGTAGAGGTTGTATTTAGTACTGGCCAATAGTGCTTTTCTATAAGCGTTAGAAAACTTACTTCTGGAAAAAACTGCATGGGATGTACGTGACTTTTATTATTTTTATGTAGTAGCTTAAGTCATGCTGCATCGTATATCTATTTATATCAATCATTATATTGAAAAATTAACTGAAAATAGATATATTTTTTAGGGAAGAAGTTGATCCACGATTGTTAGGGTTAAGAGCTATCGAGTGGCAAGTGCAAGGTTTTTACATGAATCAGGCTTAGGACTTTGAACTGAAAGAGTTTGTGATTTTTTATATTCTTTTGAATTTAAATTTGTAGTTTTAAGTTGAATAATTTAGCATAATTTTATATTTAGTTCACAATAATAATAATATGATTCAGTATTTAGAATGATAAACTTGTGTGATTTTTACGTAATACTACTAGTACAGTACCACATAAGAATTTTATATTTTTCCTTCTTACAATCTTTACTTTGTAGTAAGACCCATACTTCTGTTGTTGTTGTTGCTTTAGAATTAAAACAGTCTAACAGTCATGTGAACCACTGGTAATTTTGGGTAAGTCTGGCATTATTTTTGAAGTAAACAATGTTACATTTAGTTGGTTTGCTATACAATCTTCACCGATACTGTTTGGAAAAAAAACAGCTATTTATCCAATAAAAATGACTGTCAAAAAAATGCAAGTATTTACACTGTGTTCATACTGTTAAATACAGATTGTTCAATGTGACTTACATAGTGACCAGTCTCTTTACTTCCTTCTCAGAGAAATTCAGAACTATTCTTTAATAAACATATTATTGAATCCCCTGTTATTTTGAGGACCTATACAGTAGCTCTTGAGGGAAATCAGTTTCATTTGTAAATACAACACTTGAAGGAGTTCATAGAAGGGCCACAACAGTGGTTCCAGAGATGGAAGGTTATCTTATAGAAATAGGTTACACTCTCTTAAACATACTTTCTTTTAAGAAAAGACAGGTAAGATGTGATCTCCTTTTCTCCTTTGCATCTGGGACTGGCTCTTTTATACATATGACTTTTTAATGTTACATTCACAATTCAATTAAACAACTGTATTATTGATATCTATCAACAAACTTGGCATGAACCTGTAATTTATAATTCAAATTTGAATATTATCCTAGGTTAATTTCTTAATTTCAAAAATAAACATTCAAAAAATTCTTAATCTCCATTTTTCTATTATGTGGTGTGTCCGAGTTCCAATATCTCTCTTTTAAAAATTTGTAACATCAAAAATAGGCTGCAGCAGTTTCTAACCAATTAAAATCACAAACTATACCTAATTACAAATAAGAACATAAAAATTTAGCTTCCAACCTTCTTGATTTGCTGAAATATCAATAAATTTGTTGACTCCACCAAAGAAGCTCCTCTCCTTACTCCCCAACTTTCAAGACTGCTTGCTAATCAATTTTATTTAGTTTTCCTACCATATACCAGTAGTCAGAATTGTCTGGTTTGTAGTGATCATATTATGCTGCTTTGAGCACTAGAATAATTTTTAAACCTATTTATAGCAAACTTAGAAAGAAGGATAAGTTGTAGTAGTTCTGGAATATTCTACTCTGGTGACTGATACATTTTTCTGTGTTCTAAAATGCATATTTGAAAGCTCTATTAATTCTTATTTGAAACCCAAGTTTGAAATATTTGTCAGAATTCTAGTAATAATATGTATAGCTACACAGATATGGAGCAAGTCAATTTGACCAAGCCGGTGAATAGATGGTTAATACTTATAAGTTTATCCAGGGAATCAATAAAATAAAAATTGAGTTTTTTCTACTGTGTTATGTAGACAACTAAACAATGATAGGATAGTTTAAGAGTTGAAAAAGACATACTAGGCTTCAGTTAACCCTATAAATACAGATTGGTCTACTGGACTGCCCATACAGTAGAAGTTATAATTTTCCTATACTGAAAATGTATTTCCAATAGGTACTTACCTCCTCTCGCAATATTAGCTATTCTCGTTCAGTGCTGCTCTCTGTATGCAAACTTTTTCTTTACGCATGACACAAGCCTTCAACTCGCCCCCATTGAAAATACATGATTTCAGCATGTCTCTCATGCAAATAATCATGCGTCACCTCCTCAAAAATAGGAGCATGATATGCTTATGTGATGCATATGACTCCCTCTACACTCCTCTACCAAATATCAATTGAAAGTTTGGCAGAAGATGTCAGCACCAGAGAAATGTGGAGAGAAAAAGTGGAAAGTGTTAGTGGAGGTAAGTACCAAACGGAAATATATTTTCAGTTTAGGAAAATTATAACTTTCAATATGATACTTATCTCCTCTCACAAGATTAGTTATAATTCCAAATTGATAAGTAAGAGGGAGCGACAGAAGTACCCCCCCAAAAGTGTCTGAAGAATACCCCTGGAAATGAGAGATTCAGATCCAAAGATCAGAGGAGGGAAACAGCACCACTTTTGAGCCAGATATACTCTTCACCCAACTGTGGAATGTGTAAGATATAAGGACACAAAATGAGAGGAGCACATCCAAAATGGAGAGAATGTAGCAGGAAGATGATTCTAACCATAGAAATATACTGTAACTCAATCCCACAATGAGAAAAGTGGGTAAATAAAGGATGTGCACCTAGGTGTAGAGAAGCTAAGGCACAACAGACTGTACTCAGTAAGTCAACTACATCAAAAACCTGCCCGTGGGGTACTTTCAACTGATAATTCGGTAGAGGAGTGTAGAGGGAGTCACATGCTTCACGTGTAGTATGTCTATTTTCATGAAATATTATAAAGTTTTAGTTAACAATACAAGTGTTTTATACAAAAAATCAGAACTTTTAATAAAATATTTCTACCAAAGATTTATCTGTAAATTTACAGAGTCTGAGTTAACACTGAAAATACTTATTTTTCATCTTACAGTTTTCATAATTTGTTCACTTAATCATGGATATCAAATGTTGTTTCTTTTTGGTAAAACTTTATGCTTTTCCTTTTTTTATTCTTATCTTCTCTACCCAATATCTAATTTACGTTTTCTTATCTAACCTTGTAATTTTCGCATTTTATTACTTTTATAACAACATATAGAAAATATTCAGGTAAAAACAAGAAAATTCATGACGGCCACAAAGCCGTTTTTGTAATGCTAACGTTATCTAAAAAAAGTTTTTTTTTTAATTGAAATGTGCAACTTGTAATACAAAATGTTGTCAAGCACAAAAAATAGAATGCCATATAACTACTACAATTTAATTGGCTTATTTTACCAAGCTATAAATTGGTTAAAACATTAAAACATTCCATTAGCTTATTGAGTTGAACTTAGACAATGGTGAACAAAGAAACCAAGGTCAAACTTCTCAAAATCTGTTGACTAAACAGTCTAGCCTCATAAAAAATAAAGAAAGTAGAATCTTCTCTTTCCGTTGAGTATAAATAACCCAACAGCACATGTATGAGAAAATTAATGACATTTTTGGAAAGACAGGATGTGATACAAGAGGTGGTATGTGGGTGTTTACTTATTTGTTCACATCTCTATAAAGCAAGAAACTTGGATGATATAAATTTATATTTCAGCTTGGGAATACCTATAGTATAAGTGTGTAATTCATGAGAATCTTAGAAGATCTTATAGGAGTAGAAAGAAAATGTAAAATGTCACTTGATAAAAACAAGTGAAGATCGAGAATTTATTTAGATATTTCCTTTTGAAGTTAAGAAAGTAAAAGTTTTATAATATTAAGGTTAATATTATAAACTAAATTTTGATGCCATTTATTGATAGACATTGATAATAAAGTTGTTTATTTAAATTTTAATCTAACTGTAGAAAGTCACGATATGCTAACTTTGACTTTCACCTGTGCAAATAAGGTTAAAACAACTTTATTTTTCTAACAAGATGATTCTCTTACACAATGCATTATAATCAGCTGTAGCAGAGGCTGGCATTTTACAAGTTCAAGAATGGAATTGATGATTTTTTCTGAAAAATAAATGGAGGGTTTAAATTCTTACTTTTTCAAGGGTGGGTATGAAAAAACAGCATTAACTGAGGTGCTAAGTTATCTCTTATTGTTTGTATGTCATATCTTGTATATAAAAAAGAAAGTGCTGGAAGTTCTGAAAAACAGAATTCAAAAATTAAGAATCAAACTTTGTCAAAAATTTCATTCATTGAAATTTAAATAAGTCTTATATGTATAAAAGGAGACTGTTATTAATTCTTAGTTTTTTAATTTAATTTTTGTTCAACTTCTCTAAAACAATTTAAACTTCAGAATCTAAATTTTATATTTTTTCAATGTTTATCAGTTTATCTTTTTCAATCTTCATACCACTTTGAAAAATTTCATAAATGCCCTAATTTGTCAATATTTTTTAAAACTTATTTGCCACTTTTTTTACCTGTTCATTACTCTTCTGAAATTAAATTATTTGAATACTTAAAAATTGACAGTAGTCTCAAATGTTTAAGAAATAAAAGCACAGTAATTTGTTGGAGTTACACAAATAATTAAACAAAAGTTTATTTTCTTCATGTACACTTTGGGGAAAAAAATTGCATTAAAAACTCAAAATTTCACATATTTACTTAGTAGAATATAAAATAAGAATCTCCCACCTTCTTGATTTCTGAGATATCAATATATACACCTGGAAAAAAGTTAAGCACCCCCGTGTTTTTTTCAAGTGATTCAGATTCGACGTTCTTGTGACTGATTATAAATTACCATTCAATC
>NW_013666220.1:123107-137350 GCF_000517525.1 Limulus polyphemus
ATAATTCCATTTGATAAACACGTTTAGATTGAATGGTAATTTATAATCAGTCACAAGAACGTCGAATCTGAATCACTTGAAAAAAACACGGGGGTGCTTAACTTTTTTCCAGGTGTATATTTAGCAAACCAATCAGAGAAGCCACTTATTTACTCACACCTACCTGTTGTAAGTACATGCTGATAACCAATTAGAAAGAGGAGATTCTAAGCCACACAAGTAAGATGGTTTGCCAATTTTATTACAAAGAAAAGTGATATTTACTAAGAAATGTTGAAGTATATTTACTAAAATCATTTCTTCAAACAGACATGAATTTTTAACCTATTTATACCTTACTTAAAAAGCCAGGTAAATTACAGTAGTTTTGTGATGTCATATTCTAGTGAGTGATAATCTTGTTTTCTAAAATTCACATTTAAAATTAACAAAAATTAACTTGTGTGTTTGCCTCAGTTTAAGAGAATCAATGAAGATTAGTGTGAGGGTTGGCAACCACATCTCCTATCTCCCAAGTGCAAGTGGATTTCCTAACATTGTAAGTACTAGAAATCATTGTTTATGCATATTTTTTATGCAATTAAATGCTTCAACCACAATAGCTACAATATAAGTTTTTATAAGTAAACAGTAATTATATACTTATGTAATATATAGCAATTGAAATATCATTTTATTAGACACAATACTGGTACTCTCAGTTACAGATTTGTACTTTGTAGGCCAGTTTTACTATTTGATTATAAGTTTGTCTACTGAACAGGTGTTATTCTTCTACTCAACTGCAGAGTGTGCATCTCATGACCTTTTATTACAATTATATTATGAATGTATGTCAATAAACTTAGCATCAAAACATAGCACATCATTCAAGTCTTAATATTATACAAGTTTTACCTTCTTAACTTCAGAAGAACATATTTAATATCTCAATCTTCACCTCTCTATATCATGTTACACATGTGCTCGCCAAATTGCCCATTTCAGATGTTTTCTTTCTACCCCTAGATATTCCAATTTTGGCACAAATTCTTCATACTATAAATATTTCTAAGCCATAATGTAAATTTCACTCCAATCTCATTACTTTACTGAGATATAACCGAGACTTTTGCATATTTCTCAGACTAGGTGTTTTGTCAGAAACAGTACAATGGCTCATATTGTAATTTATTGTTTTATTATCTGGGTTATTACATACAGGTAATAGGGATCAGTAGAACGAGACTATAGTTGAAGATCATTTTGGTCGGCACAATTACGACTGCACAATTATTTTCAGAGACATTATGTTACCTCTCTGTATCAGTAATGAACAATTCCTTGTGAAGCTTCCTTATTAATTTCCTATGCTGTCACAAGCCTAGAAAAAAACTCAAACCCCCTACAGGTTGTCTGTGCAAGTATATAATGTACTATCATTATGCTGATACCCTCCACCAGTAGAAGGGTTACACAGCCTCCATGTGCAATAGACCCCATCAGTTCTACCTCTGTCTAGTCACATCACTCTCTCCAAGTATTCCATCATAGGAATTTAAATGAACCTTAAAATTATTACAACATTCTCGACCATTTTATGATTTTCAAACGTTATTCAAAATATTCTGTAATTCACAGATGTTCCAAAGTAGAGCATGATCAAAGATACCAAATAGTATGTAATACTTTTGCAAATTTTCTTAACTTCCTTGACCTGGAATGATAACATAATTATCATTTGTTACTTTTATTTACTTTGTATTTGTTTTCTTTGCTGTTTTTTATTCATCTTCTTTGTTTAATAATGGACTTTTACATATTGTGTTTGAGTTTCCTACCAATGTATCATGTCCTAATATGTAATTATTTTTTATTTTCAGTTTGATGAATAAAAAAACATGATTATTTTCCCTTCTGATATGTAAATATATGTATGTGTAGTGACTTTCTGAAGGTTGCTAAGTGTTGAATATCATGTATAAAGATTAATAGCATTATTTTTGTAATTTTTAGGTTGCATTTTATTTATCATACTTATTTTTACACCAGTGTTGGTACAAATATTGCAATCAAGAGAGATATGAAAAAACTGTTGGATAATTGATTTTTATTTCTTTAGAAGTTTACTGTTAATAAAGATATATATTGAAATACCTCTTTTCATTTACACAAAACAACCTATTCCATCCTTGTAATTTGATAAATGGAAACAGTAATAAGGAAACACAACTGTGATTAAAAAGACACATAATATAGTGAATAGCATTTCAATAGAAAACAATGGACATTTCCAAAATAGATACACTTTTTATGTTTACCACCTAAGAACAAAGTATGTGTGTTGATTAATTCATTTTAAGGTCAGGGTTAGTAATTTCTTAAAGAACTGCTCTGACTGGTCTGGTGATATCAAAAGTTAACACTGAACCCTGATATTAACTTGAAATATCAAAGGCCATATTACAGAAAGCAAAATATAAGTAAATAAATTATTGGTAATTTAAAATAATTCTGGAACATATAAGTTAAAAAAGTTTCTGTCAAAGTTGAACAAAGAGACTTACTCTTGCTGGGCCATCTGTCAGAATCTCTAGTGCTTTAGATAACTGTTGGAAGAGTTTAACTGTTAAAAAGAAAATATTAGTAATATTTTATTTACATAAAAAATTCTACCAATATTATCAGATTATTCATTAGACAACAAAAATAAGAGTACATATTTCACATTGTTAAAAAAATATAACAACATAAGATGTACTGTTCTTTCAACTGCTACATATAACATAAGAGATCAACTGAACGTAGAAAATTGCAAAACATCAGTTTTCAAATGCATTTCTTTGTGGAATTAAACTTTGCTATACTGTGACAGTGAATTGTGTTTATTTATATGTAAGTTAACCTTTACACCTAAAAGATACAAATATAAGCACAACATAGAGAGAGAGAAAAAAGGAAATGACAAAATCCAGCACAATAGTATTTATAAATGTCAAGTATATTTTTACTTGTATATTAATTTATTCTTTGAATGAAGACTTACAGCATTCAAATATACTTAAGACATTTAGAACTTCTTTCTGTTCAGGAACTGGTAGGTACAGCAAGCTATTACATGTACATAGCAGAACATTTGTTACTGTATTATGGTTAATTACACATATACAAAAACTGTAATACATTATTGATATAAACAGAATACTTCACATTACTTATCATACTTTCTAGATGAAAATTCTATTCATTATTAAAATTCCAGTAACCTGAAACATTCCCGAACTGATGGCAAATTGCAATTTTGTACCATTTCTGTTTTGTTTGTATCAACAGCTTTTCAATTTAAGTTTATTTAAACAATGAAATACCAAGCTGTTAAATGAAGATTAACTCCAGGTTTGTAGTACTTTGAACATACTGTTAATTACATTAATAAATAAAATAGTCCAGTCATATTATTTATTAAATACTTAATATTTGTAATTTATAAAACAAAAACATCAGATTATTGTGTTCCTCTAATTTCAACAAATACTGAAGCTAAAGAAATCAATATTTTAATGGGCTTAATACCACCAGTAGATTTTATACATATGTGTGTTTCATTAATAAGCTAAAGCTTTTGCCACATTCAAGTCAAGATGTTGAACAGTGGTGTAAACATTGTACTGTCTGTGCTGAACAATGGAAAATCCAGATAGACAGAACAAACTCCAGCAAAAAATTCTTGGTACTCTTTATACAGAATATCCCTGGATACCATTGGTCCCCTCTCAGACTCAGAGAATGAATAAGGTAACTGGTATATGCTGGTTATTTACGACAGCTTCACTAATACATTAGCTAAGACTATCATTGTTGCTTTAGCAAAGAACTGGATAGCACACTTAGTAACCTGAATCAATTCACATGGTTCAGGAAACTAATTTCATTAGAAAGTTATTCTCCAAATTGTATAGTGTTGATCTGGCAGAATTAGTAATACAAACTATCAAGAATGTATTTGTAAAGTTGTTTAATACTAACTAGGACAAACACATAGCATATGGCATGATGGTATTTTGTGCAAAAAAATAGATTCAGTAGTTGTTTGCAAAATATACTCATGTTTGGTCAAGAAATACAGCTCCCTGTGGATAGGATGTATAATCTGCCCCCTAAAGCAGACATCCCACAGTGTCCACAAGAATACATAAAGTGGTTATGGCCTGTGTTAGTTGACCAGCATTAGTTTATGCATCAATATCTTGGAAATGCTGCCACATATTAGAAGGGATACTATGATAAAACATCTTAGGAATGAACATTCCAGCATAAAAATTGGGTGTGGCTTTGGTACAGTTCTGGATGGACAGATCATAATCTCATCCTCCTACAGCTTGGTCTATCAAACTACGAGTTACAGCTGTTGCATGGTGTGCATAAGTGCATTAAACGTACTGAAAAGCTAAGCTAACTAATGCTGACAAGCCTTTCTTGTACTGGTTAGACCAGTTATCAGAGGTTGAGACTGATGACCCAGGAGATAGTGAGGATACTGTCTTGTATCATCTAAACTCAGCTGATGAGAAGGAAGATGTTGAGAGTTCTTATCTCACTGCACAATACGATTTAGATAAGGAAGTACCTAGAGAGAAGGTGCAAGGTAAAACGAACAGTAAGCCAAGATACCAACATTCTGATCAACATGACCGAGATTAACTGCCATCACCAGTAGTTAATGCAATCACTTGTAATTTAAATCAACAATATAAAGGAAATGGCAATCTTTTTCTTTCCAAGCTATTACATGGTGTTTCACAATGAAATGTATGTGCTATATTGTGTAATGACCACTTGTTTATTATAAAGCTAGTCAAGTGAGGAAATCTGCATGATGAGGAACAGTGGGCTGATCAGGAGCAGACCCTGGACCCAGAAACCAACAACGGAAAATGTTCCATTTGTGTTGAGAAATTTTAATGGATAAAGGGCAAATGGAACAAGCCAAAAAAGAAGCTAAATCATCAGGAGAAGCCATACCTCCTCACTAATGACTGGAGGAAAACTAGGTGTGAAGATAGAGGGCAGGAAGGTCTGGATGAAACACCAGTGACTGAGGATGAGGAAAAAGGAATGAAGTCAGAGGAAAAGGTAACATAGGAGGAAGTTGGAGCTAAAGAAGCTGTGAAAATCACACCTGAGATGGTCAAGAAAGAGCTATTAAAAGGATTGAACATAGAGTGTCAACGATGATTAAAATCATCTGGAGAAGGAGTACAGGAGGATAGACACATGTGTTGGTCCAATCCTGTTTAAAAACATCGATATCCAGAGCAAGACAATGAGGGAAAGGAGATTAAAACTAAGACAATTGGTGGCTAAGGAACATAGCAAAAGCTTTGATGTGAGAAATACCCCACTGAAGTTAAAGCCACTGGAAAACAAAAGGATTGAGAGATCACTCCATCGGATAGATTTTGGCAGGATGGGAATCCGATCTGTGACAAGAGCAAAAGCACCTACAACATGATACACAATGATATGAATATTGATTGTGAGGGCCCAAAAAGAAGATCCAATATATGAATACAGGGGAATCGAGACAGGTGCCACCCAAGTGATTGAAATAAGCAACCACTACAGAAAAGTGGGAATGGATCATTACCAGATGACTTGTGGCCAGATGGAGAATATGAACCAAAACACAACTTACAGCGAGAAGCTCCAGGACATTTATTTTTAGTATGGAAATTTTTTCCTACACACAAAATCTAAGGTTGATTCTGCACAATACTTTCTTAATCTAAATTTCTTGAGTAATCTAGACATCAGAAGTTTTAAACTTTACAGAGCTGTTCTTCATGCATATAACAATGGTATACTGTGCAAATGATGAATTTTGTTATATGATAAATAATAATTTTCTAAAATTTGTCAAAATTAAGTGTTTCAAAAACCTGGTATTCAAATTAATATGAGTATGATATTCATGAAATACTGAATCTCTAACCATCTCATTCTCAGTCAAGTCATACTAACATTGTTCTACCTAAAGTTAATTGATTCATTTTGAAAGATTCATTGTTTATAATTTGGATTGCTCTATGTGAATCTGGTTTCATTATGGGAAAGCTAAATTTCTAATCAAGTTTTATTTTGTTTCCAGACTTATCTTACACATTTAAATTGATGTAACATACATTACGCCTTAATGATATATTCAATAAGAATTGCACTTTCAATACATATCAAATTCAAAAAACTAACCTCTTTTTTGTGTGGTCAATATATTTTTCATAAATGAGTGCAAAAAATAATACAAATAATATATTTAGCAATGTTGATATTTTCGAGTTGATACAACTTATAATTGTGACTGTAAAAATGTAATAGTAACTTCAAAAGTTATAACTAACAATGTGTTCTAAGCAAAACATGGTGTGTTCATGCTCAATTGGAATCCTGTAAAAATTAAATAAATAAGCAATTCACATGAAGAGCACCAAAATAAAAAAATATCTGAACATGAGTACTGACAAATGAGAAGCTATAGTTCAATAGAATTGAATAGAGGGAGTCACATGCATCAGGTGAGTGTGTCACACTCTTATTGGTGGAGGGTCAACACATGATGATTTGTAGGAGAGACGCATCGGAATCAGTCAAGTCCAATGGAGGGAAGATAAAAGGCTTGTGGTATGCATAAATTTTTTTTTGCATATAGAGGACAGCACTGAACAAGAATAGCTATTTATGTGAGAAGATGTAATGTACCATATCAGAATGCAACTTTAATTTCTTTAACTAAGTTACGAACATCAACTAATAGGCCTACTTATTTACATGCTCTAATGTAAATCAATGCCAAATTTGTGATCTGCTTTCGGGAATGCCTCTTAAAAATGTTTATGCAAAATACCCAGGTTCCCTAAGCAGTTGGGTGAAAAGATTCACCTTTATGCAAACATTGGGACCAAGGTGATACATTTCGTTCCATTTAGAATTCAGTGCGGCCAACAGTTTAAGAGTCACGTGACACACACACACACAGATATTGAATATCATATAGATTGATTAAGGCACCTAACTCTACTCATACATAATCAACTACATCAATTAAGCAATTTAATCATCCACCTCTAGTCATAGTTACCTCAATAAAAATCTCATCACAGCAATCACAGCTCAAGCTTTCTCTGACAATATCTAACAAGGTGACCCAGCAGTATATTTTACCTCAACTAGACATCCTAAAGCAGAGTTACTAAACCCAAGCTGGCTATTGGATTGAGACTTCAGTCCTCTACAGTAAGAGTAGAATTGGCAGTCAAAATAGAGAGACACACCTTCAAAACTTGAGGAGAAGGTCTGATGATTGAATTCAAAGATGGTCTAGACTTGAAAAGCCATGGCAAAAGCCACTGATATCATCCTGTAAATGACTGCTGCCAGTCAAAGTTAACTGCCACACCCAAGAAACTACTGTCAAGCCTCCAAAAAGGGTGAGTGGGAGACTAATTTTGCTTTGAAATTTGGTTTTGTGATTTGATTTGGATTCTGTTGTTCCTTCTCTATTTTTCTTTCAGTTTAATTTTGAGAAATTAATGTCTTTATATACAACTCCTTCCTCTAAAACATATAATTAAATATATCATTATATTACTTAAAAATAATTCAAGGACAAAAAGGAACCTGTTAATCCAACTAACCATTACATCCACTAAAATAAACCTTAAAATCAAAGTTAACATTTTCCTAAACTGAAAATGTATTTCCGATACATACTTACCTCTTTTAACAAAAAGCTTTCTTGACTTATACTGCCCTCTATTAGCACAAATTTTCACTCGCCAATAGTGGAGAGGCAAGCTATAATGGTGGAGTGCTACATCCAACACCTGGCAGCATTTAGAATTGGACATCAGGTCTAAGGAAGGCATCCCACCATATAAAACAATACCACCCTACTCTTAGCTGGGTGGTATTGTGAACACTCAGGAGGAAAGTGGCAATGACTCCCATACTTCACTAAAATAACAAGAGAAATAATGCATTGGAGAGTCCAGAGAACTGCAGCACCAGAGACAGTGCAATGGGTGACCAAGATACCCTATTTTGAAAAGCAGAGCAATCACGTTGAAAGAGTGCCTCATCCAACATCTAGCAGTATCTGAAATTGTACATCAGGTCCTCAGTATGATGAGCATCAAATGCCACTGATCATCAGATATGGGCAGCAGTCCCCGTCTGATTTACCCATGTTAGTCCATGAGTGTACAGTCCAGGAAAACATATGAACCAAAATACTGTGAGGTATTTCTACGAGCGGCCCTGTAGAACATTCCATCTCATCAATGGGTGTAAACATGACATGGTGATATGTATGTTATTGTATTTTGAAAGCACAGAGAACAACACAGAGAACGACAGTACAAATTTAGACTAAGGCAAGTTTGAACAGTAGAGCCCAGACTGAAACACATCCTGATGGATAAAACAAAGATAATGTCAGGATGAAGGGGAGTGTAAATGTTTAGGTTTGCATCTAACATACTGACCGTCATCACCCACAAATAAGGATGGAAAAACCAGTGAAGGGATAAGTACAAGTCCATGGTGAGCTGTGAAAGGACCTAGAATTGATTCAGAGCCGACAGATTAATAATAGAACACCATTCCCCATCTTTAATACCAGGCTGATTGGTTTCCTCCTAATCTCAGTCAAATACTTATTCAAAGTATTTTCATTTGTTTGTTTCAGAGAAAAGTCACAGTGTCCCTGCATCTAAGTCTGTAAATTTACTGCTGTCCCACTGGGTGACTTGAAAAAGGTAATAGGAAAGAGTCTGTCAAACTCTAGATGTTGAACTATTTCCTCTGAACAGAATACCAGTCCATTGCAACTCAACCCTGAACTAAGAGCTGGTACCCAACATACAGCTGAGTAGACTGGACCAAGTGGGATAAATTGTCTTAGTCAAGGACACAACTCATTCCCATCTAACTATGAGTCAAAAACACAAATATAGTAAGCCACGTTGGCAGGAAAAGGGGAACCTAAGTATTGGTGTCAAATCCATACAAAACGACAAACAACTACAAATGCTGCAAGTTTAAGTAGAGAAAGTCAGAATGATGACGTGCCAGAGCATGGTAGTCAAAAATATGTGAGGGCCAAGGCATACTGACACCCAAACTCAACTGGTCCACGAAGCAACTCGTGTGAACCCCAATATCAAGAGGGTTAGAGAACACTAAATACTGAACCAACAGCTCATCACTGAGAAGGGCAGAATCATAGGAAACTGGAGATAAGGATAAAACATAACATAACTGATATATTAGGTCTACAAATGGGAAAGGAGGCTTAGACATCTCCCTAAAATGACACGCAACTGTGTGACATTGGCAGGAGAAGGAAACATGCTGTCCAAACCCACATTGTCATGTGTAGGTAAAACCTCATAGGTCACAAGATGACAATCATCATGTGCTCAGAAGCCTGCATAAAAGTAGCCAACTCCTACAAACTACAATCATTGTTTCCTAAGCAGATAAGGTTTGCTCAGATGCCATTGAAGCAGCAAGCAAAGCAGCTGTAGCAGTTACAGCAATTGTGGTAGACGCCACATGGAATTGCACATGTATTGCGAGTGAAGTTGGCTGGGGAAAAAAAAATTTCAAAATTGGAAAATTCAACAAAAGTTATCATTTTCCTAAACTGAAAATGTATTTCCAAACATACTTACCTCCGCTGATACTAATAGCTTTTTCTCGATCTTCATTTTTGCCATCTAACATTGTGTTCGCTTGTTCCAGTCTTTATATACCCCATTAGACTGCCCTTGGTAATATCTAATTTGCATAACTTTACGCCAGCCCTCACATGCCCTCTATGCAGACAATAAAATCGCTTTTTCGTGACTTACCTCATTCTGGTCACTAATACCGGCTCTTAGTGGAGAGGAAGGAAGGGAGAGTGTCAGCAGAAGTAAGTATGTTTGGAAATACATTTTCAGTTTAGAAAAATCAACTTCCAAAACATACATACCTCTGCTGACACTAATAGCTACAATCCCACATTGAGAAGGTGGAGGAGCAGGTGAGGACAGAGATACTACAGAAAGCACCTGCAATGAACAAATATGTACCACGAGAAGTGGTATCAAAGTGAGGAACACGGCACTAAATCCAGAACAGGTATGCTCTTCACCCAGAACTACAGAAAATTGAAAAGGGTCAAATATAATACAAGTATAATGGTCCAGCCCTGACCAAACAGTCGAGATTCCACAACTTGGGTTGGATTTAAGGGGTCATGGTACCCATATACCACATTGGTGGCCAGGGCAGTCGGACCGCAGATATATATATATATATCTTTGTGATAGGATCCCTACTAGTAACTACAGAATGATGCGTTTCGAACAACTCAGATCTATGAAAGAAAGAAAGCAACACCAGCATGGACAATCCTTCTGATCAACCTGAAGACATCCAAAACGCAATATCCTAGGTCTAGATTGACAGGATCATATGCCATACTCTACCAAAGTCCAGAACTCATCCATAATGGATTTACAAACAATTGTCTTTACTCTCCCACCAAGTGGGCAAGGAGAGTTCTGCTTACTCATGGAATTATGGAAAGGATGTGGAACACTGTCCCACCAAGTACCAAAGATGGGACCATGTCACATTCAGATTTACAAGGAGGTTGTGGACCCCCTGCATGAACAACATAAGACTAACATTGTTCATAAGAGGGTTCAAGCATCTCCCTACAAGATAGCTAAACATCAAATCTGGACTTGTTTTACAAGTAGGTTCTCACGTAGGTTGGTCCTGCTTCTACTGGCATCTGGGAAAAAACTTCCAGGGACCCCGGTAGGTGGGTCTCCAATTTGACCCTCTTCTCCGAGAGTGGAGGAAACTCAACACTCTGAAGGAAAATCCTCTGTCCACCACCCCAGCAACTGGGAATTGGGTGTGTTAAGGACTCCCAAGCTCCACTAGTAGGAGTAAGGGGGGGAGGGACATAAGCATTAGAGAGTCCTGAGGAACAGGTCTCCGAAGACAATGCAACAGGTGAACCACATTCCCTAACTTTTAAATGCAAATTTATCTTGACTGCTACAGCTCTAAGATCAGCATGGACTGGCAAAATCACCTTTAGCTTTACTCATGATAGATCATGAGTAGTGGGTCCATTAGAAATATTGTAATATGATATCACCATCCAGAATTGCATCCAGATGGTCTTATGGAACACCAGATCTTGACAGAGCCCATTGCAACCAGGAACTGATATAAAGGTTGCTAGTGCAGAATTTAAATACAAGCATACCATCCTGGGCAACACTCGCCACTGAGTGGGATCCAAAAGAAATCAATAGGGACCCTAGAAGAGAAAAGAACAATAACAGTAAGTCAGATAACACATTACACACCTCTAAAAGTAGTAATCAACACAGCCACAGGGGGAAGACAAAATCCCGTCGAAAAGGAAGCTGCCAGATCGTGAAGGTAATGAGATATGAATGTATCAGGAGAAGTCCACATACCGGCATGCAAAATATCTTCTAGACAACAGTTCAACAAAGCAGCCAAAGAAACACCAATAGGTGTCGAGTCTGGAGGTGACATGGAGCATATTGCGATCGTTAACCTAATAAACAATATAAATCAACTTCCGAAGCCATCTGGTTAAAGTAACAGGTGATAAATCTCTGGACACTGCAGGATCCCAATTAATAAAAAGTCTGTTCCTAAGGCCTCGAAATGGTTCCAAACGAGCCACATAACATCCGAGTACCCTGACGGGACATAACAAATGATCTGGGTCTGATCTACTGTAAAGATGAGAAATGGCAGGTAAATAAATAGGAGAAAAAGATTTGTTTCCTTCTCTAGCATTGAGAGTTTTTGGAATAAATGATCAGACTGGATAGAGCAAAACATAGGTAGAATGATAGAGAGTCTGCTGAACATGAATGACAAATAAATCAGAATTACTGTGTCGAGAAGTTAACAGCAATAAAAAAAACAGTGAGTGAAAGGTGATATAATGAACAGGAGTCCATGAGTTTGAAGGGATGACATGATAAAGCATGTAAAACAACCCTAAAGTCCCACTTAGGTAGAAGGTGGCTAATCAGATAAGTCCTCAGGAGAGGAAGCTCTAGTGAAAGAAGGAGCAGAAAACAGGGAGTCTAAATTCTCCCCAGAATATCCCATTTCAGAATAAAAATTT
Source organism: Limulus polyphemus (assembly GCF_000517525.1). Lineage (NCBI taxonomy): Eukaryota > Metazoa > Arthropoda > Merostomata > Xiphosura > Limulidae > Limulus > Limulus polyphemus. Next base: position 135,322 of record NW_013666220.1, read on the forward strand.
GATCAGCATCTCACGGAGAGATACCCCCAAGCCACATGAAAGACTCCATCTCCCCCCAAATCAGATCACGGACAGCTTCCACGGAGAGTGGTTCCCCATCCACCTAACTACTGACCACTACTAGATAACAAAGGAGGAATAGACAAAGGATGTGTAGCCTCTGTGCTTGAAACCATTACACAGGAATTCATATCCATTTTTTTTGTAATATATTTGTAGGAAAAATCAAAAACAAATTCAAAAAATATATCTATGGATAACAAAACAAAGAATTCCTGATTATTAGAAACCAAAACTAAAAAAATGTAAATCACAAAATGTTAGTGTAAATGCTCGCGCTTTGTAAAGAAAAAGTGATTTTATTGTCTAATTACAATGCTTATATATACAGTATCTGCATAGAGGGTGTGCGAGGGCTGGCATAAAGTTTTGCAAATTAGATATTACCAAGAGTAGTTGAGTGGGGCATATAAAGACTGGAGCAATCTAACACAACATTACGTGGCATAGATGAAAATCGAGAAATAGCTTTAGATGATGAGGAACCCACTTTGAGACTAATAATGCTTGAATAGGTTATGAAGAAAAACTTTAATATAACTTTAAAAAAACAGCAAATGTACAATGTTTTGACAAGGTTTTGTCATCATCAGCTAAACCGTAATGCAGACTTCTTCAGTCCTGCCAGAAGTCACATCCCAGACATGAGTGTCAGCAATAGGGGTGATCTAGTACGAAAAAGCCACAGGAATTCGATGGGAATGCACCGTGGGAAGCATATAGAGTACAATTTGAGCTACTGGTAGAAATGAATAGATGGACAGAGGAGCAGAAAGCAGAATATCTGGCAACAAGCCTGAAAGAACAACCACTGGAAATACTTGGACATTTGTCAGCAGATGACTGGCACAACTATCAAGCACTGGTAGCTGCTCTAGAACTCAGGTATGGAACTCAAAATCAGTCCGAAGTCTGCAGGGCTAGGTTTAGGACTAGAGTCTGTGCTAAAGGTGAAAGCCTGAAAGAGCTGGTACAGGACTTGGAAAGTATGGCACACAAGACCTACCCAACTGCACCACCCGATGTCCTCAAGCTGTTGCTGAGAGATCAGTTTGTAGATGCCTTGGACAGTCCACAACTGAAGATACAAATAAACAAGCACACCCCTCTACTATGCACGATGCAATGGCCAGAGCTCTTGAATTCGAATTCTATGTTAAGTCCAGCACAGAGGTTCCAAGGTTGGTACAGTCATCAGTATTCAAGGCCAGAAAAAGGCAGCTTTCAGAGAAGTTTGGGGGACTTTGCTGGCACTGTAACAAACCAGGGCACAAGAGAGGTCAATGCTGGCAACTTCAACACAGGGAAGATGCCATGGCAGGAAAGGCTGCTACCCAGAAAGGTTGTTGGAACTGTGGAGAGCAAGGACATATGAGGAGCCAGTGTAAGAAAAATACTACCAATAAATCAGCTTCGGGAAACCAGTAGTGGTTGGTGTTGAGGGATGCCCAGCACCCCCATCTTGAAAGTCCCAACAGCTAGGTGTAAAATGCCAAGCACACATAGTGTCTGTGTGACAGGAAAGCTGAATGGCCAAAGGTGCAACTTTGTCATAGATTCTGCATCTTAGCAAACCCTTGTGAGTATCAAGATGCTGGATAAAAAAGGAGTACCAGAAGCCATACAGAAACTCTGTGGTGTGACAGGACATTCTGCAAGGTTGTGGGGACTGGTGTGGGTAACTAATGAGCTCATGGGCATGAACGACACACACAAAATATACTTGGCAGACATTGAAGACCAATGCATACTAGGGTTGGAGTACTTACTACCGAGGAAGTGTGTAGTTAATTTTGATAAAATGACGTTTGGGAACAACAAAGGCCAAATTCCAATAAGTGTTAAAAAAGATGTTTGTGAAGGACTTTGCAACTATAGATTCTCTACTACATGATTTGACAAAAAAAGGCCAGAAAATCGAATGGACAGTTTCTTGCCAGCATGCTTTTAAGACATTGAAAGAAATATT
>NW_013666220.1:137614-139074 GCF_000517525.1 Limulus polyphemus
GTGCTAAAAGAGAACCCAAGCATAAGGGATGTGCTCCAATGAAGTTAAATCAAGTTGGCACACCAATGAAATAAGTAGCCGTTGACATTGCTAGTCCTTTACCTCAAACTCGTGCTGGAAACAGATACATTTGTGTGGTGATGGATTATTTCACCAACTGGCCTGAGGCATATGCAATACCAAATCAGGAAGCTAAAACTGTAGCTTCGTCTATTAGTGATTTCTTCTTCTGGTTTGGTATGCCATATGGACTGCATTCAGATCAAAGCTGTAACTTTGAATCAGCTGTGTTCCATGAATGCCGCAAGTTGTTTGACATATGAAAGATCAGGACAATGCCACTTCACCAACAGTCCGATGGGATGGTAGAAAAGTACAATTGGACACTGGGACAGGAATTGGCAAAGTTTTGTAATAGCTGCCAGGATGACTGGGATGTCTTACTCCCTCCATTGTTGATGGCCTATAGAACAGCAGAACATGAAGCCACTGGATACACTCCAGCAAAGCTGATGTTTGGTCGGGAACTTCGGTTTGCAGTGGACCTGATAACAGGATACCCACCTTACGAAGAGTTGCCTGAAAATGTGCCAGAGTTTGTGAAAGTGTTATTGGAAAGGATGGATGATATTCACCATCAAGTGCATTCAAACTTAAAAACGTCTGCTGATTCCATGAAGCTATGTTATGATAAGAAATCTACTGAAGTCAGCTTTGTACCAGGAGACAAGGTGTGGTTGTATAATCCCAGGAAGACCAAAGGGTAGTCTCCTAAGTTGTCTTCTCCATGGGAAGGCCCATATGACATCGTGGATCGTCTCTCAGACGTTACTTTCAAAATAAAATGTGGTCGGCGAGGTAAGCCAAAGGTGGTGCATTATCACGGTCCAGGACATTTCAGTTAGAATGAAGTGAACAACGGAACAAATGATGCTGCTGAAGACGTGTCACCTGAAAAAGCCACTGTCGAAGAAGAAACTCTACCTGGTTTTGAGAAGGGAAACAGTGAAACCCTTAATGAAGTTACTACCACTGATGTGACTGTTATCAATAATAGGACATTTCCTGATGGAGACAGAGACCAGTACAGAAGAAGATATGTCCCATAAAATTAAGAGACTTTGTTTAATTTTAATTGTTTGTAAATTCTGTACATTTAATTAAGTTATTGTTAATTATCTTTTAGTTTAATATAAGTGGCTATTGTTCGGGACGAACAATACTAAGGAAGGGGCAGTGTTACGACAGTGGAAGTCACGTGACGCTGGTAACACGTCTGAGAATGTCGAAGGATCTAGTCTGTTCTAGGCACACTCTTTTTGAGTATATAAGCCCGGTAAATAAAGCGGATAAATAATTGCAAATAGATAGATATAGAGACAGATAATTGAGTCAAGTGAGCGGTAGTGACGGTAATATAAAGTGTGTGTTTTGTTATCGAGATTGCAAACGTATTGACT
>NW_013666220.1:139095-141566 GCF_000517525.1 Limulus polyphemus
GTGGAAATTCTGTGTAATGCAAAGTTGTATCGAGAAAGAATAAACTAATTTTAATTAAGAAAGGACTTGTATCGCTGAAGTTTCTCAGAAAGAATTTCTACGGGAAATTAACAAACAAGCAGATACACAACAATAGTATATATTTATACTATTAAGAAATATAAGTAAAAGCCATTTATTTTGACAACTGGCAAAAAGTAGGACTTATAAATATATATATAAGTTGTTCTTTTTTAAATATGACATAGTGGAATGGCAACATAAAATTTGAAATTACATTTTTCTTGAATAGTGTTGGATGTTACAATCTAGAAAATGTGTGTAGTAAACAGAAGGCAAGTAAGGTATAAATATGAGTAATCAATGATGAATAGCTGAATTAGTGAAGCATTCATTTAATTTCAGAATTAAGTGTTAGAATTGTAATCTATCACATCTATTCAATTACTTGATTGATTAGCAAAGAAATTTCGTAAATAAGTTTGTTTGTAAGTTAGGTGTGCTACTATTAGTTTCAGCTGAAATGTTGTTAGTTCACTACTAGTGAAATAACCTGTAGCAAACTTTAAAGAAAAAAAGTATTCATTATCATTACGTTAACTATGCTTTTACTATTGTCATTTTGTAAAATCATTCTCTTATACAGCTCATCATCTACACAAATTACTTGAAAGACCATAAGTTTTCTTAGACTGCTGATTTTCAACAAGCATTCAATAAATTGCAGAAAGAATTAACCACCACTCATATAACAGCATACTTAACCATTTCAGATAAAGATGGGAGTGCTTTTTTAGGGGGAGCAGTGTTATCACAAGTAAAACAAAGGAAAGAATATAACTGGCCACTATAGCAAGGCAATGAATATTGCAAATGATAGATGTTTTATAACTTGGAAAAGCAAGTTGTGTTTGTGTCCTACAGCATTTCTATCACCCATATAATGAAAAGAGTTTAAACTCTGGACAAATCATGCAGTGACTGGTGAATTTTTGTAATCAACAAAGAAAACAGTGGCTCCAGAAATTTCAAGAGTACTAATTTAACATTGTGCATTGTTCCAAATGGAACTATGGAAATACTGGGGCATTATCCCAAAAACCATGCCTTAATGATGAATGTATCCATTGTGAAAATAGGGAAGAACAAGATAGTAAAGATGACCAATCTAAAGTACAACAGACAATTATCCAACATGTGACATCCGTAAGTGATGATGGAAAACTGATGTTGTCCAACACCCAAATGAAAGATATGAGTTTGAAATCAATTAATCAGTGGACTAAGAATATTGCAGAAAAACCTTTATGGCAAATAGTTGCTCTATAAAGTCACAGATAAAAATGGGCACAGTAGGATTCATTATGCCTATAAGACGACTTGTGTCAAAAATTGGAAGATACAAGTAGACATAAAAAATGCTTATACTCCCACAGATTCTATATTCCAAAGCACTCATCATCTACATAGATTTCCAACAGCTGGACATTTATGTATTAAGATGACAATGGAGAGAGTAACAAAGCAGAGACCCACTAACACCAATGAGATGATATATGACGTTGCCCAGGAATGACTAAAAAACAGCTAGTGATAAAAAGTTGCTACAAGGTTTATGTTCATAAGACTGGAACCCATTGAGGTGACATGGTTTGGTTATACAATTTCATTACAAGAAAGGACGAACTCCAAAGTTAATTGGGTGCTGGGAAGGTCTGTATGTTATACAGAAATGAGTAAGTAATGTGGTTTAAGAATCAAGAAGTACATGCTGTCCAAGCCAAAATTCATCCACTCGGATCATTTATGGAACTATATGAGTGACAGAACAGCCAAAATGGTAATTTCAAAGAAGAATCTGCCAACAGAAAATGAACCTGCAGAAGAGCCCAGAGTTTCTGTCAAGACCACTTCCAGGTGATTACAAAGGACATACCCACTAATGGATTTGCTCAACCAACTACCTTAAAAGGACATTCCCAGTGACAAGACAAAGAGTGACAACTATCCCATCTGTACACCATATGTCTCAGAAAAGAAAACCACCAAAAAGATTATATAGTTGAAGGGAAAGTTTAGTGTACTGTTTTATTTGTGTATGAAGGTTGTTCAAGGAACTTCACGAACTAGGAAGCTTTATTTTCATTGTTTTAACATATCTTTTTTGCTTCAGAGTACAGGATGTTATGTTCTACAACATTCAAGTTGTGAGAAAAGGTATAAATGAGTATTCAACAACAAATAGTTCAGTTAGTGAAGTATTCAGTGTGTTAATGAGTTCAGTGACAGAAAAGTTATCCAGTGTTAGAAGTGAGATTTGCTGAGCCTATTCAGTTATTTGATACATCAGTGAGGAAATTCTATAACCTTATTATTTCAAATTCGATGACGAGGAACCCACTTTGAGACTAATAATGGCTGGAGACGGCTTGAATAGGTAATGAAGAAAAACTTTAATATAACAGCAAATG
>NW_013666220.1:141635-150620 GCF_000517525.1 Limulus polyphemus
CATTTGCTGTTATATTAAAGTTTTTCTTCATTACCCATTCAAGCCGTCTCCAGCCATTATTAACCTTATTATTTATTAGGCATACTTACAAATAATCTTGAGATTTCTGTTTAAATGTTGTTTATGAAATTAAGCATATGACTACAAGTGAAAGTAGCCTGTAAAAAATGTTAAGGAAGAAATAAGCTCATTTTTTATCATTATGCGAACTGTACTTGGTATTATTTTTACTATGTAATCCAAAAGAAACCACTAAACAATAGTTCTTTTTCATCTTCCAAGTAAACAAACAGAGTATCATATATGTGCAATGTACATAATCCTTTGTTTCAAATTGCTGAACAAACAAAATAAACACTGTAGCTTTAAATCATTTCAAACATAATACTTCAAAAACAGCTTTTTCAAAATATACTAACCTGCTTCAGGATTGTCAGGATTTTTGTCTGGATGACAAGAAAGTGCTTTCTTCCTATATGCACTTTGTATCTAGTGAAGAAAATTCAAATTCTTATTCATTTCAATTTTAAGTACACTGTACAAAAAACAACAACAACATAATAATAAAATGCATTTTTACTCTTACACAGAGTAAAAAAAATTAATGGAAGACAAATGACCCTTAACAATTTCCAATTTTAAAAACCATTTTTAGCTACCTTTATTTTGTAGCTTGAATAATATAATTCTACAAGAAAAACAAACAAATAAAAATTAAATCAAATCAGAATATATTAATGAAACTCAATTTGTTCTTTAGATCAAAACTAAATGTCATAAGCTATATTTTCTAGATTTACTAAAACCAGTTATTTTTGTAAAGTTCTTATATTTCTGTAACAAAATCTAAAAAAAATAATTTGCATAACGTATAAAAGTTTGCATATGATTTATTAATAGGGAAGATTAATTTGAATTTGCTGACAAACTACTTTGAATATTTCATCCTTATATATTTATATGGAGATTAAATACTTTATAAAGAAGCCAAATAAATTCCAGCTTATAATTGTTTCGAACAAGACCTCCAGTAATTATAAGAATAGGGATGCAACTTAAATTGCATGCATAGGGCATATATTATTAAACACATCATATTGCAATTTTCTTGAAATTAAAACAATGTTGGAAATAAATCTAACAATTATGTATTTTTTTGTAGGTTAAGACCTAAAAAATCATTTAGGGTTTTTATTGAAAATGCTAATGCAAATAAACTACAAATATTATCCTAGTAAATTATGAATGTATCTAAGGTGAAATTTGAGATGGGGGGGGGGGGATTTGAGTTTGTAACTCTGCTACCTAGTTTAGCTAAACTACCATATCATGAATGTCACAAAATGCATTTTTCATTTGAGTAGTTATTAACAATGACATTTTGCAGGACTCTTGAGCCATACCAATAAGCTTATGAAACTAATGGGTTTTAATATCACTCCAAGATAAGTTTCCTTCTTCATAAAAACTTGGAAAACAAATGCAACATGTTCTGGCTTTACCATCTAAGATTCAATTGAACTTTGATAAGAATTTCTGACTATAATATACAAGCAAGTGCACAAAATATCTTAAGAAGCAACAAAGACACAGTCTTTTAAACATACAGAAGGTCTCAATGTTGTAAATGGGTAAATACAAATATCTTACAATGATATTTACTAATGCATTAAGTTCCATATATACCACAATATCATTGAAATTTAGTTATTTCCAGAAATTTATTTTTGATATATTACTAACATTTTTTATATCACACAATTTAATTCTTCCTCTAAGTAATTAAGTTGAAAATAATAAAGTTTTAATTAATGAATAAAAATACCTTTGCACAATTGAATATGGCTTGCAAAGAGCAGGGTGATTAGTGGAATTTGTTGTTCAATGAACTGATGGCCTCATTAATTTATTTCATTCAACTAATTGATTAGTCTGGCATTTCTCAAGCATTCCATCATAAAGGAGTACACATGGGTAATCAGTGAATTGTTTGGGTAGTTGTGTCATCAAAGTAAAAAAAAATATATATAACTATAATCTGTAGATGTGTAGTTTTGTATTTATATAAACTTTAAAAAGAGGTATACCAGCTTCAAAAGTTTAAGAACAACTACATTATTCTTACTCTTTTCAGTTAGTGTTTGAAGGTAATATTCCAATTACCCTTCATTTAATATGGTACTTTTTAACAGTTATCGTTTGTGCATTTTACGTAAAAAATATTTGGGTTTAGAACAATTATTTTGGCTAAAAAATGTCACAAATGCTTCTAAGAGACAATCTGAACATTTCCTACTTGGAAAATCACTAATGTTGACTTCAGATACCCATGCAATCATAATTTTTTTGTTTTTACAATATGCAATAGTCCCTCATTGATCTTTTGTAAAACAAATGTATAAATAAGTAATGAAACATGTTTACTATAATTGAATATACTGATAATGATAAAGTTTTATTCAAAACATATCACAATTGCAATTAGAATTGATTAAGTAGTTAGTCACCAAATTTATTTATGTACAATGCTTAAATAAGATAAACAGAAATACTCTATATAAATATAATAGTACTGTCTGTTGTATGTATATGTAACTACTTTGCAGGGTGTACATGGTTTTCAACAAAATTATTATTGAGGTTCACTGGGTCCATGGGATAAATTTTCAGTTTTGCATTTTGCGGTTATTTAAGGGCATTTTTGCATTTTCTACCACTACCTCACCACCTGTAGATGGATTTTCACCAAATCTGGTATCGAGGTTCATTGGATCCATGGGGAGATACATACAAATTTTTAGTTTTGCATTTTTTTAAGGGTGTTTTTATGGATTTTTCTTACCATTACTTTGCCCACTGTTGATGGATTTTCACCAAATTTGGCAAGAAGGTTTGTTGGGTCCATGAAGAATACATGAAAATTTGCAGTTTCACATTTTGTGTTTTGCAGTTTTTATAGGTGGTTTTGCATTTTTCTACAATTATATATAAGGGAAGCAACTTTTCATGTCCTAAGATAACCTTTCATTAATCATGAATTTACATAATTTCCATCCAGGGGACAGGTACTCCAGCTAGTATTCAATAGATAAGGATTTTCAGAATATTTTGCCACTGCCTACCACACTCACCATACCTAACTAAGCTTATCACATTTTATGTTAATTTGACTTGGTGAACCTAATGAAAAAAAACAACTCGTGTTTAAAACTATTGCAACTCAAAAAAACATAGTATACTATTGTAAGCTACATTTTCAATGTTATAATTTAGTTGTTTGTTAAAAGAAGATGCTTACAATGATGATGTATTAATCAAGAAGCTTCATCTAATATCTAGAGACAAGGGTAGAATATTTATAAATATAAGTTAATGTGAAGTATTCTATGAGTAATGAAGGAGAAGTTCATGAACAGTGAATTAGTATTCAGTGAGTTTATGAGCTCAGTGTTTGAAAAGTTGTTCACAGTTCAGTGTTAAAAATGAGATTTATCCCATCTATTCAGTTACTTGAACAATTAGCAAGAAAAGTCTGTAAGCACTTTTCTGTGTGAGTTAGGCACACTTACCATTAGTCTCAAAATTTCTGTTAAAACATTTGTGCACTTAGGCCTACAGCTACAAATGAAAGTAGCCTGTATTGAGCATTAGAAAAAATAAACTAATTCATTACTGTTACATGAACTGGATCTCACATTATTTTTACTAAATAATGTAAAAGAACCTGTCTAACAACAGAATACATTACAACTATATCTATTTAAAACACTATAATTTTAAAATAAGAACCTAACATCAAACAAGCTGAACTCATGTGACTTTTGTTTCATATATATTTCTGTCTCTAGGTAAATTACTTGTAACTGATAAGAAATTCTCAAATGCTGTAGATTTGTTCCTGTATCTATATATTTACAGTTAAACAAAAAGCTACACAATGGGCTATCTATACTGTGCCCACCAAAGGTATTGAATTGAAATCTGGTTTTTAGCATTATAAGCCTTCAGTCTTACATCTGTGTCAAGCTTGTAATAAGGTTTTCTCTTTACCCTTTAAGTCATCTCTAAACATTATAAGCCTATGGTATTCTAAGGTAAATTATTTCCATGCAATTATCAGATAAATCCACTTACTAATGGGAAGCTTGAGCAGGAAATTTGTGATGTAATCTGAATTTGAAAACCAACCAAGTTTTATGCAGTGAAAAATAACTAGGCTGGACACATCTTGGAATGTGTAAAACAATCTTTATTATGACACATAGCAAAAGAAAACAGTTTACATACTTGCATGGACAGAAAGAAGAATGCCTCTACTAGATTGCTGAATAAGTCAGCAGCTCTTTTACTTTTGACATATATCTGTCAAACTAAACACTCGGAAAAGCAGGTATACATCTCTAAGTATCAATGCTTCATACTGATAAAAGAAACCTCAGTTCCTTTCTTTGCAATAGAATCACCATGTGACTAGTCATTCTATCACATCATTAATAGGCTGGAACACATAGACATCATTCACTCAGTCAGCAAATGACAATGCAGTCACCCTTTCATATATTAATGAACAAAGTTACTGCAATATTCCTACAGGCAGAATAGATTCTATTTACTACTGAGAACAAAAAAGACACAAAGGTAACTGCAGCAAAACAACTTCAACAGTTTTCTGGATCATATGTTAATATATATTAAACTTCACAGAAACACACTAAATGAAAAATCTCAAAATCTTCTATATTAAAAAAGATAGTGAAAACATATAATATGCCTACAAATCATATTTCTCAAATCATCTCATTTTCAGGCTTGTCTTCAAACTGAAAATTAAATTTAAACCCAATAAACTTTAAAAAGTTATAAATCCATATTTTTACTCCATGTTTACAGTACTTATCAATTTATTGGAGTCAAAATAGGGATTTGTACCTTGAGAAAATAATGTAGACACTGTTTTCAGCCTTGTTTGTTTATTTTTTTAAAGTCCCTAGTTGTAGGCTGAGATATAATATTTGGATTTTAATTCAACTTGTCTCTTTACTTTTTTGACAATCCCTATTCTTCCTTTTTAAATTAACAATTTTTATTAATCTTGTTACTTAAGTTTCTTATGTCCATTTGTGGAGAATGAATCTTTAGCTACATACTTATATAGGCATTCAGTTCAATGTTACATGTTCTTGAACAGTTTACTGCTGCATTAGCTTTTTTCCACCCAACCACCACACTGAACTTATTCAAAATCAATAACAAATGTACAACAATGAATAAACACATGTACTGGTATGTAACTAGAACAAAATGTAAAGTTGTTCTCAAAGGATCATCGTGAAGACAAAGATTGTATCATCACAGATTTAATGACCAATTTCCATCAATACCCTAGTGTAATGTAACAAAAGACAAGTAGCAACAAAGCAATCTCATCAAAACAGAATTATGTTTCTCCTAAGATAATACAACACAGATTAATGCTTTCTAAACAGATTGTGATTCATGCTAAAATAACACTAATAAAAAGTATGTAAAAAAACTAGAAACTTTAAGAACAATACATACTTAAAGAAATACCTTTATAATGTCATAAATAGTGACAACATAATACAAATAAAAAAAAAATTAACTCTATGTTAGAGCACAAACCCAATACATTACATATCACCTCAAAATATGAATACATTTGCTAAATACAAAAAGATAACTTGACAATAATAACATCGATATAATGGATAAAAGACTAAAAAGTAATGCTATACCCACACACACTTACAACAGTAAAATGAAAAAAATAAGTATTGAGAATTCACAAATAACATTTACAAAAATGCACACAAAGAAATGACACCATGCCTTCTTTCTGCAACTTTTCTAACTTTGGCATACCTCAGGCCCAACATCAACATCTTTTTTCATCAATCAAGTGAGTGAGAGGCTGGCCATTGTCTGAGCTGTTTGGGCCAGCATCTTCAGCTAAGCTGGAATCTCCTCTTCATGGTCTTGAGTCATGCCAGTGGTCCATCAAGAAATGCTTTGAGAACACTCAGCAAGAAGGAGTGAAAAATTGCTGGCTAGTTCAAGAACAAGGTAGCTATATATACCTACAATTCAATCCTTTGTACAAAATTCCAATGTGAAGTCAAGTGAATTCCATCAGTCAAAAGTTCAGCCAGATGCATAGGTTGAGGTGAGCCATAACACAAAGTTACAACTATGATAACAGGTATTGGCCAAGCAACATGTCTGTGAGCTTCTCTTGTATGCACACACTATATTACTCATAAAAAATGTATCTTGATAAACTCAATACTTCCCAATCACAAAGATTCTATATAGGTCACCCAGGGCTCATGCGAAAATATGTTTTTTAGAGAGCCAGCCAGACCCCCAAAACATTTCTAAAAGCCCTCAAGGTTGATCCTATAGGTCACTGTAAAATGTACTCTATAGCAAAGGCATGAGCAAAACCAGGAAGGTCTGCTCCACCCTCAGCAGAATTCCAAAATTCCAATATTTGTCTTCAGTTTAATTTGACGGTTCAAATTGCACATGAATGTTTCAATTTCAATTATAAAAGAAATGATGGAAAAATGCTTGTTGATTTCAATATGCCTGTGAGGCAATCTTAAATTCTGAGAAGTTATCAGAAAAATCATTGAATTAAATAGAGGATGTTACATAAATTGAAAAGAAACTAAAGATATCAACATATCTCAATTTATTTTGTTATTGTATTTCAGGGGAAAAAATGCAAGTCAAACTATTTCATTTTTTCAGACCACTTAAATGATTTTGCTATGATATTGCTATTAATTTTTCTATAAAGCATGGTATAACAGTAACTTTTGGTTCCCCTTTAAGTAATGTTCTTTAATAATCAAAATGCAAAGATTTTCTTTCATTATTTGGTCACTGTCAGTGTAATCTTTCTTTTGTTCCACTTTAAAGCAGTGTCCTTTCCTAATCAAATAATGAAAGAAAATCTTTGCGTCACTGTCAGTGTAATCTTTCTTTTGTTCCATTTTAAAGCAGTGTCCTTTCCTAATCAAATAATGAAAGAAAATCTTTGCATCACTGTCAGTGTAATCTTTCTTTTGTTCCACTTTAAAGCAGTGTCCTTTCCTAATCAAATAATGAAAGAAAATCTTTGCATCACTGTCAGTGTAATCTATTCTTAATCCCACATAACCCCTTACCATCTAGATGACACACATTTGTCAATAAAATGTCAAACACTTTTGGAGAGATGAGAAAATCATACAATTTACATCACCACTAGCTTTATAGCAATCAGTTCTTTCACATCCTGAAACAGCTGTTAATTAGTCATTCATGAATTTGAATTTGTAATAAGCGAAATCCTCAAATTAACAACATATGGAAACGTGCAAATAGCTTTAAAATGGTTTAGGTGGTTATGATTTAAACTTACGTTAGCGTCCTTTGTTAACCAAAATAAATAATGAAAGAATTTCTTTCTTGTGATCACCTACATTTTCTAGATATCACCACACTGTTGTTGCAAAAGAACTTTGCACTTATGAATAAGAGTCTACCCATAACAGACCAGTGTTGCCAAAATATATTCAGTCATCAAAGTCACCCAAATCACAAAAAAATTGCCCAACCTTAAAAATTTTCTTAAATGAAGAAAACCAAATGTTGATGATCCGAAAAAGAATGTCACAGAAAAAGAGGAAAAGTCATTACAGAGGCAACTGGGAGAGGGATAATAACTGGTTACACTATGTTGAAAAATGGTGGCATAATATTTTGTAAGATATGTTGAGAACAGAATGTGAATCTGAAACTATTAGTGGACTATTAGACTATTAGCAATGTAGAAAATGTGAATCTGCAAATGTTATTAGTGGACTATTAGCATGAACAGCTCGTAATTATTTCGGACATATGTGTTTTCAGCTAAATTGAAAATCTGTTGGCAAAGCAATTAATACACCATTTGCTAATAGACCACTAATAGTTTTCAGAATATCACCTCATGACTGGCCAAGCATTTAACATAACTCGAATCTGCCCATAGCAAAAAATTTATGGAAATTCCACTATTTCGTAGTTTTTTTTTTTTAATGTAAACATGTCTCTTAAAACATAAACCAAGATATATATATATATATATTGTATCAGAAAAGGCCAAAAATGTCCGAAAAGCATCAGAATTTTTCATTACCAGAAGACCAATAACTGTAAATAACAAATCTAATCTTTGGATTCTACAGCCATTTATTTTCCATCTGGAAATTCATATTTTTAATAACTATTAAATTTTTACACACAAAATGACCGACAAACATACTAATCCAATTATCACAAGGTCATACCAGGTAAGACTAGATGCCAAGTTTTATGCATGAAATTTCTACTCTGCAGAAAGCACTTCTAACGCATTCTAACATATCACCATTAGGGCAGTAACATTTCTTTCCAAAGGTGTATTTCCTCTTTCATTCATGATTACTATATAGAATGTTTCCAAAGTGCTCAGTGCAGTGCGTGACTAACATTTTTGTGTACATTTCACAAGCCACAGAGTTCTTAATCACCTAGCCTTTAAACAAGGCACATTGCAGCTGTGAACAACGAAACCAAAATCAATTATCATGCTTCTGATATAATAAATGCCATAACCCAAGCCATCAAAGAAGCAATCCCTAACAAAGTAACAAATCCTGACCTACAATCCAGGAAACTTACTTACGAAATTCATGAATTAATTATCACCCATAGACAACTCAGACATGACTTTCTACGAACCTGTGACATTATGCTTAAACCAATCTATACTTGCTACTAACTTCCTACATAGCCAATGCAACTTTTGCTACATTTTGTTCCAACAATAAAACTAGTGGATAAAATTGCTTCGAAAATTCACAAGAACTTCCATAAATGTATATAATTTAAGAAACATAAAGCCTGTCACTTTTGATATATTTAGTTTTTTTTGCATTATCATCTTTAATGTCT
>NW_013666220.1:151452-152640 GCF_000517525.1 Limulus polyphemus
TCCAGATTTGAACTTCTTACTTTTTATGTTTTAGTACATTATTTCAAAATCTCTAAAAATGTTTTTCATCCATAAAGTGCAAATTTTGTATATTTCTAATTTCTGAATAATCACGTAAACAATAAACAAGTATTTTTGTATTTTAGATATAATTTCTCGTTTATATATGTATGACTAAAAAACATTTTAATTTTGTTTCATAAATATGTTTAGTTCAAGTTTCATTGCAATTGTTCTTTTGCTTACTGTGCTGAAAAACTGTGGCATTAGCAGTGTGAACTTCATACATTTGCCATAACCTATCACATTTTCATTCAGTCCAATACAGGCAAATTTGAACATTACTGAAGATATGATAGCAAGAAGAATTTTTGGTTCATAAATATCAATTCTTTGAACTTTCAAACAAGTTTATTTCAACACATGTCCTTGTATGTCGTGTTACTATACAGACAAAAATTCAACTGCCACTACTAGTGAATGCATGTAATAGCTTACAGTATACTGTATAGATGGTTTGAATAACACTGCCTGACCCAAGTTACAAGATACATCTTGTTACGATACAAAAGATTACCAAAGGAAATAGACACCATAAATTACAAAGAAAATCACTTTACAGCACTTAAAAAGATTAGTCCAGGTCACATTCCTCTCATTATAGGCAAGATTTATATTGGAATTCCAAACTTAAGCTCTTCAATGTATTGACACCCCAACTGTGAGAATGCAACAGCTTCCCCTTGAGACAAATGTGTTTAGTCTGTTTCACAACCAACGTATGGGTTTTACTGTTGTCACTTGTACATTGAATTTTTATACCCTTTGCAAAATATCAGAATAAGCATTTTATATATCAGTTACACTGTTTTACTTATAAGTGTGGGTCCTACTACAAAGTAAAGATAGTAAGAAGGTAAAATAAACATTCTTATGTGGTACCAGTAGTACATACAAATCACACAGGGTTATCATTCCAAATACTGAATCATATTTTTTTATTATGAACTAAATATAAAATTATGCTAAATTAATGAACTTAAGCCCACTAATTTAAATGCAAAAGAATATAAAAATAATAAACTCTTTCAGATAAACCCTAAACCAAATCATGTAAAGACCATGCACTTGCCACTCGATAGATCTTAACCCTAACAATCGTGGATCAACTTCTTCCCTAAAAAATAT
>NW_013666220.1:152650-161591 GCF_000517525.1 Limulus polyphemus
TGCAGCATGACTTAAGCTACTACATAAAAATAATAAAAGTCACGTACATGCCATGCAGTTTTTTCCAGAAGCATATTTTCTAAGGTTGATAAAAAAAGTACTATTGCCCACTACTTAATAATACCTCTACATAAAATTGCAGTTACTATAATAAGCACCACCCATGTTCATATGGTAAAATTCGGAGAACAAAATTTCGTCACGTGCTTTGCTTATTGTCCTATGATTTGTTGAACATGAAATACAGCAATTGGAATAACATGGAAATGAAATTGACACATTCGACTAAGATTGGCAACTAAGGTTTAACATGCCCAGATGCTGTTTTATAAAGAAAACATACTAGAAAAAGGTTTAGATACCAATCATAGATGGCAGGACCAGTATCAAAGTGCAAGGAAAACATTTTTAAAAATGTTGAAAAAAAAATTTTTCTTAAAGGGTGCATATTTATTATAAATCTCAAACATATTTAGGAATTTTTTTATTAAATTTCAAACTTAATTAAATAATATAATTTTGTGAATTATTGTCAAATTATTGAATGTTACACTACTATTTACAAAAATAAGATCTGAAAACCAATAAAAGATAACTTCTCTATAATTCTTTTAATTCACAAATATGATTTTGCCCACATGATAAGACAAAATGGCCCAGGTAGGTAAGGGATTAAACAACTCATTAATGCCATGAATATAATCTTATTAAGAAACTTATAACAACAACATTATAACTGTGAAACCTTATGCCTATTAACAGATAAATCCAAACCTGACCCTTCCAAATTCTGGCAGAATTTCAAATCTGTCATGATCAATAAATTAAACAACGCCATAAGTAAAATTCAATATAACAATGACATTGCCACTACCAATAATAAACATTCTGACCTTTATGCCTAATAATTTGAATGTACCTTTGTAACCCCAAATCTCACCTTGTTTGACCCACAACATTTCAACAATGTAAGTCAATACATTTCTAATAATCAACAATCTCGGTTTCTATATTACAACTTTCTGGCTCTAACAATTTGTATACCAGCCCTATAACTTTAGCAGAAATCAAAATTAACCTTAGGAAAATAAAATACAAAACCCCAGGAGAAGATGGAATTAACAATTTAGTCCTGAAAAAACTATCCAACTAAATCATAACCCATTTAGTAACAATTATAATTTATCAATACTATCAGGATATTACCCATATATTTGGAAATCAGCTATTATTAAGGTTATATCCAATAAAAATAATAGCTAATCCCAGCAGCTACAAATTAGCTTGGTAAGTTGATGGAGAAATTAATCATGAACTGCTTAAACACTTACCTAAAAACCAACAGTATTATTAACAACATACAGAATTCAGGAAACAAAACATAGACAAATCACTGATCACCTCATTAGACTTACCATAACCATTTATCAAGGTCTCAACAGAAAGCATGCAACCATGCCTACCTTTCTAGGCATCCAAAAAGCCTTTGGTTTGGTATGGCACAACAGGCTTTACTACAAACTAATCGATGATCATGTACTCACACCTATTGTACACTGGATATTCAGCTTTCTTACCGACAGAACATCTAAAGTTAAAACCAACAATGAAGCCTCCAGGCTCTTAATGTTCAAAGTCGGTGTCCCCCAAAGGTCAGTGGCAAGCTCAACATATTTCCTTTCTTAAACCATACACTTGAGTCTCAATATGCAGATGATATTGCTATCTGGAGTTCTTCTAGCAACCCGAATACTGTGACATTTAGGGTTCAAATACCACTCAATGCAGTATCAGATTGATGTAACAAGTGGTGTGTAGCTCTCAACCATCCAAACCTTAAGCTAAAGCCTTTTTTAAGAAAATAAATAAAAGTATGAAAACCTTTGTAAACCCAGTTAACCCCTAACATTTCAGGCAGTGATCAGGTAGAATAATCAGCACCTGATCGGTGAAAGTGGGCTTTTTTAGGGTGCTCCCTTTTCCCACACACAGCGAAATTATTTTCATTTGATCTATTGGTCCTCACCCTGAAAAAGGCCTCTCCCATCATATTCTATATTCAAAATTATATTAAATTTTTATGTATTACTTTAGCCAAAGCTATTTAATCTTTCTGCCATCAATATTAATAAACTGAAGCCCAGTTAACCATTACTATCTTTGCTGGTTGTAAATGTATTCGTGCCCTATCAAGAATTAATAAATCAATCACTTCAGACCCCAATTATCACTCTTATTTACACAACTTTGAACTGGATATTGTTGGTATGGTCTTGGTTCCTTCGATCTTCACACCTGCTTTGTCTTCACCAACATCAACAGCCACCTTTTATATTCAAGCTTTCATGTACAAGCCTTCTTCAGTTTCAATATCAACCTCTCTTTTTTTCAAAGAACTACCAGTTTCTTGCTCCCCACTGTCTCTGTTTATCCCTGACGTTTGTTATGAGGTGTCAACTCTCTTTGTTTACCTTATTCACTATCTATGCTTGTGAATCAGTCTCTCATGCTTCAACAATATTAAGCACCACATTATTTTATAAAAGCACCCAAAAATCATAAAATGTAATTTCTTTGCAGCCTTGGGAGTTTTTCAACCAAAGTTTTCATGAGTGGGGAGAAGATAAATTACAGTTTCTGACTGCTCCTGGTTACCTTTCAGGGCCTGAAAGTTTTCAAACCAAAATACCTACCAAGGAATTTTGCATTACTTTTTTCCCTTGGACCTCCAGATTGGGATATCCCGAAGGATCGGCAAAAGCTTTGTTCGCAGCTTTGCCACTCACTAGCATGGGTCCTTTTGGATAGTGTAATTAAGTGACAGCCTTGGCAAAGACTATGAACCACCTAGAACACATCATCATGAAAACACATTGCTTGATATGTATACACAATACAAACACACATACACATACTGCTTGTTAGGCATGATAGGCTTTTATAGCTGTATATATCGTGCACCAGTGCAGCTAGCACATGTCTTCAAGCTAAGCATTCATTGCACAGGCATTCAGAGTGACAACATTGTGGTTTGTGATAAGTTCTGTTCGGTTAAGAAATGCTTAGATCAATTTATGTGGAGTCAAACTTTTAATGGCTCTTTTGATTTTGATGGACCACACTCTCTACCTAGGTGATGCTTTTTATGGGCCTGCCAGCATTTTGCCAGGACCTTATTCATTTTGAGCCCTGTCACCACTTAACCAACTATCTGTGGCCATACTGCTCTCTTCTGTCCCTGTTGGACAACTGGAACATAGGCCATCCTCTCTGACCTAACCTAATTCTTCTTTCTGCTGTCTGATTGTAATGTAGATTGCACCCAATTCCAATAGTATAGAATGGAGGTTGACACAGCAATAGATTCAGATACACTCCAGCTTAGCTGGGACAATGTTACTGCAACAGCAAGATGAAGTAAAAAATTTAATGACATATACTAATCATACACTGACTGCTCCTGAATGTAGATACTGTATGAAAAAGAAATAATTGCTTACAGTACATTTTATGAAATACTTCCAACACACTTATAGGGTAGAAAGCTATCTGTTCGAGTGGACCAGGTGCTATTTAAATGGCTCATAAACCACAAAGTGATTATAGCACACTGGATAACACTACTGCAGTGGTATGATTTATCCATACATTATTGTTTGGACCCATAACATGAAAACACAGACAGATTGTTTTACCAAACATGGAGATCCTACAAATTTGTTGAATGTCCAGACCATAGGAGTTAAGATAATTTTTGCTATAACGATAGACAATAGAGTAAGAAAATCAAATAGTGGATATATGCCACAATTAATATTTTGGAAGCTCAAGACTAGCATGGATGCTACTTTCCATAACCTATGGCACTTGTACAACCAGTTAAGAGTACAGAACAACGTGTTGTGCTGTAAATCCCAATCATCAAGCAGTGGTTCTTAGCCAATGTTACAGCTGGTGGTCCCCAGGAATTTAAGGCATGAAATTCTCCAGATTTTATGTTACACAAAGACTGGAGAGCACTAAAGAGTCAAACACACTTGACACTTGTGCTAAGATTTGATAGTAATTTTTCTGGCCACATTCAAGTCAAGATGTTTATTCATGATTTTAAAACATCATGTTGCATGCCACCCAGAGTAGAAGTCAACCTTAACAACGTAAACTCCAGTAAAGAATAACCTTGTATGTTGCTAGTCCACACCTGGAGAAGAAAAAATGTCACCTACACATACTCATTATCATATGCTTTATGAAGTCAATCTATCTGCTCAGTCCATGAATGATATACTAGCAGAACACTGAATAGCCTGGTTTGGAGCACCTGAAGAGATACTATCAGATCACAGAGCAAACTTTAACATCTAAATGTTGTCAGAGTTGTGTAAAGTATTAGGTGTGGTGAAAACATGAACATCAACTTATCACCCAGTCTGGTGGGTTAGTGAAAAGTGCATTATAGATGTCAAGTACATGTTTGGTACATTTGTTAATTAAGACTGAACTGACTTAGATGAGCACTTGTCCTACATCATGATGGCATACTACACAATGTCATAAATATCAAAAGGTTGTTTGCTAAATATGCTAATGTTCAGTCAAGAGGTTATTCTTCCTGTAGATGTAATGTATGGTCCTCCACATAAATCAGTCATCCCACAGTGTTCACATGAATATGTGGAGTGGACATTGATCTGCATTAGTTAGAACGTCAACAGCTAGGAAAGGCCAAAATTTATATCATTAAATGTACTACAATAAGACAGTGACAAAGCAGATGTACCAAAGTCAAAAGTAGGTTTGACTTTTGTATGTATCAGTTGCATAGAAGCTTCTTCATTCCAGCCGAACTGGACCAAATTTTGTGATCCAATAAGACAGTCCAGATACAGTTGTGAACGAGCATGTATAAGTGTGTCATACATGTCTATCAGCTATAACCAATGAACCTTTAGTGAAGGCTTGATTAAGAGTCAGAATAAGCAATAGTTGGGTTGAAGGAAGATTAAAATGCTGTCTTGTTCCACTACAACTGAGAAGTTGAGATGGGAAGAGCATAGAGTATTTATCTAGCTGTTCAGGATGAGTTAGGTGAGGAAGAGCAAGAAGAGGTTAGGCTTAGCTCTGACTGCCCCCAGAACTGACAAAAATGACATTATAATTTATTTGGCTGGGAGTGAACTTAAATAAACATCTAGAACTATCAGATAGTTGAAAGACAGCTAATGAAATGATTTCAGGACCCTTTCTTTCCAAACTCCTGAATAGCAACATAAGACACCATGTAGGTGTTACAGTATGTAGCTGCCACTCATGTGGCTAGGATGGTCATTAGGTTTAGCAACAGATGATTGAAAGGAAGTAGCAACACTTGCTTTGCAAGCTATATAGTGACTTTCATTGTACAGTGTATATACTACATTGTATAATTTCCATTGGACTACCATGAAGCTAAGATGGCTGGTATCAGTAGATGTAATGCTTAGTACATCACCAGTTTGTACAAATGCAGATGACAGATAGGAGTTTTAAAACTCAGCTGAAAGAGTGTTGCAATCCTTGCTTTCTGAGCTATTGGATAGTATTGTGTTGTATAGTGCAAGCACTATATTGTATGGTTACCATCTGATTATGTGAAGTTAGATTGGTTTGCTAAAAAAAACTCTGCAATCCTTACCTTCTGAGATACCAAACAGTTTCAATGACAAAATATCTGCAGGATAGCTGATGCTACAAAACATAATGGCTAATGCATTGAAAGTTTATGTGACAGAAGATGGTGGTGGTAAGTTCAAAACACAATTGAAACAGCTTTGCAATCATTGTTTCTTAATCTACCAAGTGAATCACTCACCTGAAAGCTACATAAAGAAGACTGCGTAATCTATGCAAGATTTCTGTGGCTGGTAGGACTTCTATGTATTCAGCAATGGAGTTGTGTTCTGTTTCAGTGTATACTGATATATACTATAGTAACAGAATGAATAACTACTTCAAACTTGCAATAATTTATAGCTCAAAAGTCTTAATTCTGCTGAGATTGATCTGTGATTATTTATTTAACAAAAGTCTGAAAACAAAAATGCTTGAGTTTGATGGATTGCAGGTGGCAACACCATACAACCAAGGCTACCAACTATAATTTTGGAATGTAACCCAAGCAGGTTATGATGTAATTTTAGCAAGAGCTAGAGGCAATCTGTTGAAAAGCAATTAGTGTATGACAACTTGCAATAGAGATAAATGTATACGGCAATATTCATGTCTAATTAAATACATTTGTGGTCCCACATGCATGTAGGAATGTTACACAAGTCGTTCATGATTGTTGTGTAGTATGAATTATTCAACTGCACAATTATTATGCCAAATGAGAAAGGCAACAAAGGATTTGATATGGATGTTAAAATTCTGTGATATGAAGTACTCTCTCGTGTGCTGTTATTTTCAGTAATTCTCATGAAATAATGTTTCAATTTTGACATTGAAATGTTTACCAGACAACAAATGTTCATGAAAGATAAAAGTAATGGTGAGACTCAAACTAAATTTGAGAGAAAACACAGTTTTACTTATGGTTTTCCAATTACTGCAGTTTTTATCTGAGAGAAAATAACAGTTTCACATGGAGTTTTCTGGTAAAAATGGTGGAAGACATTTTAATTGGATCATCAGTAGGTGATATCATCAGAATTATATGAAATTTATAGACAGTAGTTTATCCATCAAAACAAATATAAACTTTATGCACTCAGTGTTTTAATGGAATATTTTCAATCATGCAGATTGAAATATTTAGAAAAGTACACAATTCACTGAACATTTTCATAAAATTGTTTCTGTACAAGAAGCAGTTTATAATGCATGAAAATGCAGGCTGTAAGTGTACTAGCAGAACAAAGAAAATAGCATTAGAATTTGAAATTCGTACTAAACTTCTAAATGAAAGAAGGTCCCTAAGAAAAAAGAATGTAAATACTAGTAGATACTAATGATCAAAAGTGAAAGTTAGTTTTACCTAATCTATGTCAGCATATATATTTATGATCTAGTTTCAAAGTAAGCTTTGTTGTCCATTGTACAAAAGCCATTAGTCATGTGACTATAAATGGCATGATCTTTAAATTCAGTATGGAAATAAAGTAGTCACTAATGGTTTATGTGCATATATTGATAGTTTGGTGATAATAGATAACACACAGTTTGCACTGTTTTTGACTTTACACTTTTGAGGACAATATTATTATATGTTGAAACATGTATTGTTTGTTTTGAGACTGATGATAGTCTCAAAAAATTTTTTAAACTATTTACTTAAAAAACATTGCTTGAATGTTTAATTACTTAACCCGATGACTACCAGCTACTAACATTCTTAGTAGGCAATGCAAGTCTTGGTATATTTCATTCCAACAATAAAACTAGTGGACGAATATTTTCGAAAATTCATAAATACTTTAACAAATGTAGGTAGTTTAAGAAACATAAAGCCCATTACTTTTAATAAATTTAGTTTTTTTGCATTATGATCTTTAATATCTTGGAAAATTACATTAGGAAATCGTATTTATAAGAAATGATTACAATATTTATATTTGCTTCAGATTTGAACTTATTACTTTTAATGTTTTAGTTCATTATTTTGAAATCCCAAAAAATTGTATCCTCCATAAAATGCAAATTTTATCTATTTTTAATTTTTTTAATAATCACGTATACTTCTTATGGTAACCACTATGAGAGACAGAGGAGGAGGAGGAGACGTGAACTGAATGACCAATCTGCTCCTGAGAACTTGAATGATCTGTGGTGAATGTTTCCCATACAAGCACAAACTCTATGAGAAGAGACCCAAGGAACCTGAACCCATAGGGGTTCACTCCACCCTGAAGAAAGATCGACACTGGTAAGGTCGAAATTGTCCTTGTGTTCCAATGGATTGTGATGTTGAAGCAAGAGGTGTAAAACTTGAACGAGAGATGCAGCAAACCATTCTATAGAAGAACTTTGGAACAGTCGAGAAGCCAATGTAGAAAGCAAAGAATGTAAATGGGCCACATCTACCCAAGATTCCATGGAGTCTGGAATTTTCACAAAAATAGACTGTCTGAGAAAAGATGCTTCTCTGTTATATGTAAAGGCCAACATTGCAAGCTGAATTCCCTCCAGTAAAGCATCTCTTTCCAAAAGATCCCAGCAACAAATCAACCAAGATACCAAGGAGAGAGCAGAAGCCTATAACCTGACCAAAGTGGAAGTTAAGATCCTCCAAAATTTGAACAGGGGATCTATGATAGTCCTCAAACAGCAGTTGCAATGATGATAAAAAATGCAAAACTGTTATAAATGACAGATGAATTCTGGAAAACTGATATTGATTAATTCGTTATAGACTTAATACTTATAACTTTCAATATAGTATGTTTATCTACATAAAATTTGGCAATCTCTCAGTTAACATTATAAGCCTTTCACATACAAAAATCATATTTTTCAGTGAAGTATTTTTAATAAAATAAAGATTTGTCCATGGATATATTGAGTACTTGTTTCAAATAGTCTGTGTGCAAAGTAATTTTCTCGTTAAAATTAAAAATACTTCTCATCTCAAAAATCTCAAATTCCCTTTCTGTAATCCCTGAAACCTCCTAAATGCATTTCAAATTTTATTTTTCCGTAAAACTTTATTTATCTGTTATTTTCTCTACCCTATGTTAAAACAGGATCGGTCATCAATTTGACCAACTTTGTAATCACACAAAAAAAATTTAAATAAACCAAAATTATTATTTTTTCTTTCTAAAATGACTTCAAATTATAACATGAAACAACATTCGTTTATCCTAAGTACATCTAAGTTCGTAACAGCATACATCTAGTTATAATTAAATTTTATAGTTTTATTGCCCTTTGAACCATGTCTAACTACTATCCATGCCATTAT
>NW_013666220.1:162199-164696 GCF_000517525.1 Limulus polyphemus
ATTCGTTTATCCTAAGTACATCTAAGTTCGTAACAGCATACATCTAGTTATAATTAAATTTTATAGTTTTATTGCCCTTTGAACCATGTCTAACTACTATCCATGCCATTATAAGTTGTAAATCACTCGGGGAATGTGCAGCTCACGTTATGCTAACATTATCCACAAGCTACTACGAGTTTCTGGTGTGTGTGTCTACTGAAACATTTTCATTATATTATTATTATTATCTATTTTACTTAATCTAATCTTAACAAACCTAGAAGGATCCCTATTTTTACATTTTTGTTACTTTTACAGTTATACATAACCTTGACTTTCTATTGGTTATAGGTAATATATAATGAAACATAAGAGAAAACTATTAACAATTTTTGAAAGAGGATGTGGCAGGAGGGGTCTGATTTTCTATTTGATAGCTTTGTAATCAAACAAAATTGAATGCTATAAAAACTATGGTTTGTCTGAGCAATGATGATTTTATATTATGATGAATTTAGGTTTAATTTTCTACGTTTTTTTAGGGGTGGTGGATAAAATAGGGATGATGAGATGCTAAGAGAAAATGTGTCATGTGGGTCACACTAGTGGAAATTCAGGATTTTTTAAATATTGCCTTGTAGAATTAAGAACTCAAAACTTGTATACTATTAAAATATGGATTATTAGCTCAGATTTTAAGCTATTCTAATTGTTATAACGTAAACAAAAAGTAGTTTAATAAAATTTCAAATGTAAGACACTAAAACCTTGTGTCATGCACAGTAAAGAATACCCATGGTGACAGGGTCTAGAGCCCCAAATAGGAAGTAGAGGATTTAACCTCTGAGAGTCCAAATAAGAGCTCTCCAGGTGATAGAAAACTGAGGCATACTGATCTAATAAACAAGGAGGACAAAGCATGGCAACACCCTCTATCAATTGATCTGCAAATCTCCTTGCATGCACAGCAATATCTCACAAAAATGAAAGGATCAATTAGTTTCTCACAATAAAGAAGGTGAAGATTCACAAGCCACTGGCGAAATACACTAGTTGAAAACAGGATGCAGAATGTCCATCCAAGGTTCATGAGTAGCTGTCTGAAAAAAGGAAAGTACTGGAAAAATAGTCTAAATTCTCGATAGTCCACCCTTTATCTCCCACAAATCAGACTAACAATCAGCCTCACAGCCAACAGGACAAAATGAATCAGACTACATGTAAGACTCTACCTCTCTGCACATAAGGAACTGTATGTCCTCCACAGAAGAATTATTTGATTAATACAGTGTTCCTCAAATCATGGTATATACAAGCAAAAAAACAATTCTCCCACAGCTGCCTTCCCTCGAGTCGGAAATTATAAAAGAAGGAAAAAGTTGGCAGTGGATGCTGCCAGTCAGTTGTCTTCCTTCTAGTTAATCATTCAAAATTAATGGCAATGGCAGATAGCCTTAGTACCTTTGCCATAACAATGAGAGGATGAGCAAATTTGGTGGCTATGGGAAACAAACCTGAAACCCTTGAATCGTAAGCAGAACTAACATGCAGTAAAAAATGTCTTAAAAGGCTAAATTGGGCAAAATACAGCTAGCCCATAACTTAGCTTTGTGATTAACTACAAACATAATAGCAATAATTTGATTACTTCGATGGTTGAAATAATCAAAAATAGCAATAATCAGAAATTATAATTTCAATTAATTCATTATTTTTGTGGAAATTTAATAATAATTTTGATTAATTTATTTTTGGAATAATCAAAAACAGTAATAATTAGAAACAATAATTTTGATTAATTGATTTCATTATAATTTCAATTAAATAATTAGTGTCACTAATTAATATAACTGTTGATCACCGATAAACAATTGTATTGATTACTCAATTAAATCAAGAAAACATCAAATTGTTCTTCTTTCGAGTTTCCTTCGTTTATATAAAAATTATGTGTATCCTGTTACCTACCATGGAAAACAGCTTAATGCTATCTTGTGCAAGAAGCTTGTTACCAATTTTGTTCAATGGTTGTTCAGGTGATACTCAGAGATTACAGTTGTACTTATGTTTAAGGAAAACAACTTTTCACATGGTAACATCATACAAGCCAAGCTTGTAAAAGTGCAAAGTTTGTACTTGACTGATAAAATCTCTCATACAAATCTAGGAAGTGTCTATGTAAGTAAAAGTACATGCACTGTTTTTGTGTTGAGTGTCTTATTAAGGATTTTTCATTTTCTTTATTACTTTTTGTACATTTTATTTCACTTAACAGTCTCAATCAGAAAGAATATTTAATATTACTCCATAACTTTAGTTACTTTTATAATAATAAATAAAGAATAAATATGAAAAACAAGAAATAAAGTTCTTAACCAATTTTCTTTTTCTTGCTCTTGATTGTCGAAGACAGTTAAGCCTAATCTTTTTATAGTAATTATAGTAATGCACTTAATTTTTATTTAATTAAATCATGCACCAAAGAATATAGACTAATAACATGCAAAAAGTAGAC